>NC_136061.1:172064340-172116897 GCF_964261635.1 Lissotriton helveticus | reverse complement strand
AGAGATATATATAGAGATATATATAGAGATATATATAGAGATATAGAGAGATATGAATTCTAGTCACTCCCATGGCCTGTGTTGTGGAACCATCAGCTTCAGTCACTCTCCTGCTGCGACAGCCAACCTTTCAAGAGGAAGAAGAAAGATAAAAGTGTACACTTCAAGAGAAGCAGAACCCCTACATAAACCTTCAAAGACTCAGACCCTAAATCACATTTGGTATCTGGAAATGGACTATACGAAGGGGAGGTTAAGACTCCAAAATGTGTCCTCTGCCAAGCACCCAGATGGGCTGTGTGATGAGGGTAAGCTCTGCAAGACTTCTGCCTGCGACCAGGACTGAGGGCCAAGGCCTGTTAGTCTCCCTGCTGGTGAGGGGACATCACCCAGGGAAACCAAGACCACCTGCTCTGGCGCACCAGTGCCTGCCTGATTGCCGGACTAGTGTGCCCTGGGGGTAAGGGGAGCGCGTTGGAGGGAACAAGGTCCAGTGGGTAGGAAAGCTGAATAGGCTCCCGGTGTGAGGAGATGGCTGCTTTACTGATTGGGATTTTGGAAAAGGGGGGTGGTGATGGACAGAGTTTCTGAATGATGCAGAATACTCTTACCAAGTCAAGAGATCATGGTTTTAATCCATCACCGTTTTTTAGCTCAATGCACCATCCCAGCTCAGAACCTGGCTATATGCAAATTAGTCTGTTCCTGTCCCAGAGCATGCTGGGAACAGGGCAAACCAAACTACCAAGCCAATTCTTATACTGGGAAGGAAACAAGCTTCCGGGGACCGGTTTCTGGCATCACAGCCTTCTTCGGCCCGGCTTGCTTGAATCCTGATGGTGCAATGAGCAAGGGACTCGCGTCTGAGCATACCCTCCCACACATAGTGTGGATAAAACCGATTTTGGAAAAGGGGGGTGGTGATGGACAGAGTTTCTGAAGGATGCAGAATACTCTTACCAAGTCAAGAGATCATGGTTTTAATCCATCACCGTTTTTTAGCTCAATGCACCATCCCAGCTCCAAACCTGGCTATATGCAAATTAGTCTGTTCCTGTCCCAGAGCATGCTGGGAACAGGGCAAACCAAACTACCAAGCCAATTCTTATACTGGGAAGGAAACAAGCTTTACTCCTGCTTTACTGATTGGGTCCTTGCCTGTGTACAGATTCCAGTCGGCGACCCCTGTATTCCAGGAGGGGCGCTTCCCATTAAGATAGCCTTGAACGGAGTACCATGCGGAACAAGTAAAGCCGCGTGGCACCTTTGGTGCCCCGCCCACCACATGCCAGGAGGGGCCGCCATGAAAGTCATTGCCGGATCCGACTGGCCGAAGGCTGTGTGGAACATAGCGTCGACCCCATATGCCAGGAGGGGCCACTGTGGCGCAAACTACTGTGTGGTGAGTACCGGTTACTTGGCTGGTGTAGTTACGGCAACCCCGTATGCTAGGAGGTGCTTCCGATACCTAAGAGGTTACGACAATCGTGCAGTTGCCGGAGAAATCTTAGTCGTGACCCATGGGTCATCATGAAGCAACAAGGATTGAGCCACAGGGTGCTCCCCTTGAAATTGAGCAAGAGGCTGTGTGTGCATCGCTGCATCACCAGGACCCTATCCGGGAGCACAGCACAGGAACCCAGTGACTTATTTGCGGAGGATCCATAGTAGGTCGGGTCCCATGACATCAGGAGTGAAAGGACTTAACTCCCACAGTTAGGTCCAGTAACCCTTGCGTGCCCCCTGGCCCTCTGAAAGCGGTTCTCGGTAATTTAGTGGTGTAGGGTTTCCAGATACTATACAAGAGACCAGTGGAATAACAAAACGGGTCCAATCGATGTCAAGGTTGACACTGGTACTATATGACAGGTTGGCACCTTTAAAGTTAGCACCCAGTAGGAACCAAACTCTAGAAGCCAGTAACTCTTAAATTGTGGTTGCAATCACAATTTTCTTTTGCCTGTCGTCCACCGGGGGGCAGGAGAAGCTTGGTCAGGGTCTTAATACATAGGTTATCTTTGGATGGTAGTTCGAACAGTTTCAGGCATATTGTGACCAACTCTATCCAGAGGGACATATCCAAGGACCTGGAATGAAATGTGAGAACCCTTGTATCCCTTCCGAGTGGTGATGCCTTTACCATAAAATTGAGAAAGGCCAGAAGCGACAGGATGACTTTGAGACCTCATGTCCCTCAGTTGATTTTTTTTCTCTGCCATTTGCGGAGCATCGTGGTTCTTGGGAAGACTCTGTATGTAGGGTGGTTTGTCCTTACCCATGTGATCCTGACCTCTCAGGGCAGTCCAGCAACTTGTTATCTAGGCTTGGTGTAGGAGTAGGACTTCTAAAGTGTGCTAGGGCTGCTCCTCATCTTGTGAGGAACTGCAAAGTCCTTGTGTTAAGCCATCTTTAAACTGATGCTGCACAGCTCTTTCTGATTTCAAAAGCAAATACAGGCAACTGCACCAGGTGGGGAGTTCTCAGTTCTGGAGTGGACTGGTATGGACTGTGTTCAGAAATCATAAATGCTACCAGCCAGTCTTGGAAAGTGCATTGGGGAAGGCGTAGATTGGCTATCCGAAATGGGTTGAGCTGTTGTTCTTCAGATGTGGGGAAGAGCACTTCATCCCTACCTGGGAATGAGGAAGCAGGCTCCAATCCCGCCCTTCACTCAGCGTCCTGTGATTCTGGACAAATCGCTTAAACTGCCTTTGTTCTCCTGTAAAGCACTGTAATTATCTCGGTTCAAGTTCGCGCTGTAAAAAAAAAAGCACAAAAAAACAATTGTCCGTAGGGTAACAACATATACTACTGTTTGTAATAAAACCTGCGGTCTATCCAACTTCCACTCTGTACAATAAAGTTGTGTTTTTCATTTACGAGGACCTCAAGAAGCAACAAAACTGCTATGTATCTGGGGCAGCAATTAACTGAAAGCTTGTTTTTAAGCAGACCGTATTTTTTTCACATTGCATGCATTTTTAGCACATTACATATACAATGTGTAGCAAACAATGAAGTACAAAATGCATTAGAGTCTGAGAAGAGTTGTACACCTTGTATGAAGGGATGGGGCAATTAAAAACAGCCTGCCCCTGTGTACCATTACAGTTAAACTGCACCCGAGGCCCGACCCTTTCCATTAAAAAGTTGCATGCGAGAAGGCACATCCCAGCTGTGACACTGCATTACCCACGACCGGGAAATGTGAAGTCCGCGTAAGAGACGGGGCTTTGGTCTTGGAAAAGCGCTGAGCGGGGAAAGTTTTGGTTGATGCAGAAAAGGAGGCTCCTTTGAAGCTGTCGTGTGTCTGCTCGTGAAAGTGGCGATAGCCTCCCCCTCCTCATCTTTGGATAGAATGCCACGTCTGGTCAGAGATAAGCAGTGGCCGCCCCATGTGGCCAAGACTGTCTCCAGGAGAGGTGCAGAGCACTTACCGGTTATAACAAGCATTTGCAATGTAATAGGTCTCACAGTTACGCGAGTTTAAGCTATTGGCATTGTAAATAACAATGCCTTTTATTTATGTTTTTAAAAAGAAAACAAAAATAAAAAGCTTTGTTATTTGCAATGTCAATAGCTCAAACTCTAGTCAATACGAGAATTATTGCATTGCAAATGCTTGTCATTTCAATGCAGCCTACGACGGGTGGGCGGGGCCTATGGGAGACCGGGCATGCACCAACCCCACTTCCAAAGAACTCAGACAGAAAACCAATGACTATAGATCTCTGAAGCGAGCAGCGCATGCGCTGCAACGCAGGCAAGACCTAAAAAGGCTTGCATCCGCCATTGGCTACTTCTCCAGGCAAAAAATGGCATGCAGCCGCTGTAGTAAAAGCGTGCTGCGCTTGCAAAAGAAATAAACAATGCAGATAAATAAGAACACGTTCTGAGGAAAGTAAAAGCGTGCTGCACTGCCAAAAAACGAAAGGAAGGCATGCGGCCGTTAGAAAGGACAGTAACAGGAGTCAATTGAAAAGATGGGCGGAAAATGGGTGGTGCTTTAAGTCCATACCTGAATACAGCATGCCTCGCAGAGTAGCACATAACGCTGCACAGGCTCGACCTAACAAAAGGGATTCATAAAGAACCTGCAAGAGTGCAATAAAGAGACAGGAAGTGTGTGGTGATGGAAGAAAGAGACATGGCATTCAGCAGCTTCGGCAGCAGGCCCCTAATAAAACTGTTGGGCCTTGCTTGTTTAGTTGTGTATTTATTTAGTTTTTAACAAATTAAGCACTACAGCAGATTAACCACAGTATACTGCACTCGTATCTGGATCTTGTCATCTGAAAATGAGAGTATCTTCCGGTGTCTAGTGTTTACTTTTTTAACTAACCTACATTTACTTATTTGTAAATAAAGTCTGTGCCTTTTCGTATTTCAATGTTCTATTACATTTTTCAAAACGAAACAAACAGTGATCATGAAACAAATGCCTCCATATACATAAAGTGCCAGTGTTACAATATAAAATATAAACGGACAAAATAACCAGAGAAGATACAAAAATAAAAAAGGGACAACATAGAAAAAAACATTTCAAGTATCACAATAACTATACAAAGATGACAATTTGATACATCAAAATATAAATATATTGATACAAGAATGAAAAAACAAAGAATTTTATGTAAACAATCTATAATAAACCTGTATAAACCCATCCGCAATAAATAAACAAGCATTTACAATGCAATGGTCTCGGCAGCATTAAAGGTAGAGTTATTGGCATTGCTCATTACATTTCTTTAAATCATAAATAAATGGCATGGTCATTTGATGGGACAAACCTACTAGGAAACTTTGTTAGATAGTGAGGTAGTGAAAGAGAGCGTGTTAGTGACTTAGTGTATTTGAGAGTGATGTAGTGAGTGAGTAAATTAGTAATTTAGAAAGAGAGTGAATTTGTGAGTTAGTGAGAGTGATGTAGTTATTTTTTGAGAGTGTGTGGTGATATAGTGAGGGAGTGATACCGAAATACATAGTGATGTACTGATAGATTGAGTGAGAGTGAGATAGAGATTGAATTTTGAGTATTGTGTTAGAGTGAGAGATAGTTACTGTTATAGTTATATTGTGTTGCTGTGAGAGATAGTTGAATAGTGAGTTATAGAGTTAGTGATCGAGTAGTAAAGTGAGAGAGTGGTGTGGGGGAAGAGAGTGGTGCTCAATTCATAGATGAGATGCGGACACAGACAGTTCGGCCCTTCATGCTTCAGGGGTCGACTGAGACGGTATCATTTTATTAAGTCATTTACAACATTACGGACCTGCAATGCTGTGTTGGAAACAATACTGGTTCTCAGTACCTCCATAGGGGTGAAAGCACTCCCGATCAGAACGCACACCCGGAGTCATTGCCGGCAAATATGTGCTGTCAAGTGCTCAGTATGCAGAGGAGCACACATTACAATGCAACACCCCCATGCGCGAGCTCTGTAGTAGTGCAGCAGCATGTAATACCCTGCCTCGAGTGCTGCGAGTTGGGCCCGGGGTCAAGAGAATGGTTGCGAGGGAGTGTAAGTCACACACAGGCACTCCGAAGCGCCGGCTGAGGCGCTATAGGCTACAGTGCCCACATATGAAGAAAAATAACAAAAGTAAAAAATAACAATAACAATGTGCATAAATGCGTCTCAATCCTTACCTACGGTAAAGATATTCACTGACAGAAAAACTCCCGAAGCCTCTACGGTGCTTGAATCTCCCGACATTCGACAAGTTAACGCGGAGGGTTACAATACGAATCTAAATAAGTACCGATACCAAAAGAAGAAAAGCAGTAACCCACTTTACCCAGCTACATAAAATAAAAATTGCATAAATAAATAACGAAGACGGAAATGTACGCACCCACCGGAAGTCAGGCAATGTCGCCTGTGACGGGGGCGGGGCCGCGTCAGGACCGGAAGAGGAGGCATGCGTATCGCGGCCCGGGGCTTCTGTGAGCAGTGGAGAACCCCGGGCCCGCCAGCAGGAGGTTAGGCGACTGTTGCGGGGCTCCCTTGACCAAGAGGGAGCCCCGTGAAAGGAGCTGGCAAGAGCTGCAGCGGCGGAGTCCCCCGAGATTGCCCCGGTAAGTTAGAAAGGGCTGGGGGGTGCGGTGTGCGGGGTGCGAGGGGGGCAGCACTCGTGTGTCTGTGTGCGTGCGCGTGTGTATGTGTGTGGGGGAGGCTGTATGTGCGTGCGTGCATGCATGGGCGCTTCTGTGTGTGTGTGAGAGAATGCAGCGAGCGTTCGCGTGCGCGTGCTCGTTTGAAATCGCCTCCAAGGCGATGCGCGCGGCCAGGAGAGTCTCCTGGAAAGGAGACACGGCCACAATAGGTTGTCGGCAGACACGCGCTTCCGCACGTTCAGCCGAGACCTAAAAAATACATGGAGAAAGCAGAATCACCGTAACCCTAAGAAGGGCACCCATATATGGTCAAAATGTTGCAAATCGTCATTTCGTGTCAAAAAATCATTTTCTCAAAGGTGGCTACATCAAACATATCTTCAGGCCAGGAGTGGAGCGTTGGTATAACATTAGTCCTCCAAAAATGTAAAATATTAACTTTGGCTAGACTGAGAGCGGTGTAAAGATATGAGTAGAAATATGCAGTATTTCTGAAGTTTCATGTAAAAGTGACACATGCTGTGTGAGGGAAAATTAATAGAAGAATGAACCTTCAAATAATCTTCAATGTGGAGCCAATTTATATGAATATTGAAACAATTTCCCAATCCGGTGTTCTACTTCACCAGCAAAGAGAATCAGAACAAAGTTTAGCAGAGTGTAATTTAGCCGGGAACCAAATTTTGAAGTAATTACTTTTAAGACTAGTTTTTAATTCCTTTATTTTAGCTTTATAAAATAGTGTCCCATGCCTCGTCCGTTAATTCCATATTTAAACATGTGGACCACCATAAATTTAGATTTTTAGATGTTTCTATTAAAATCAGAAGTCAATTAGAAGGGATTAAAGTCCAGAAACTGTAACCTTGAAATGTTTCAAAGTGTGATGATATCGTGCAATTGTGGAATGAAATGCATTATCCTGGGTTTTGTCACACTTCGAGCGAGAACGTGTGGATGAAAGTAGTAAATTGTGATGAAAGAAGGTTAAATTCTTGTAAGCTTGAGAAAGATTTCAAAGATTGATAATGTGTGCACACATCAGCTATAAAGTGTATTTTATGTTTGTGCCAAGTAGACCAGTTGAGTTCAGTCCCATTATATGTAATATCTGCATTGTTCCATAGAGGGGCTTGAAAGTGAAGATGATTATGAGCATTCATACGCTTGTGTGCATTCTACTATGCCAATGGTGAGGAATAAATGATGGGAATGTATACATTTAGTATAATAAATTATCAAATCCATGTCTGATTGTAATCCAGATTCGTTCAAATTGAACCCAGAGTGGTGTATTCCTATGAGTGGGTAGCATGTAAATAGAACGGGCCAATTGTTGTGCAGTCCTATAATATTCTAAGTGAGGAAGACATAGGTCTGCCTTTGCTGATAAAGAATGTAACTTTGTGCCACTCAGACGAGGTCTGTCATTGCCCCATATGTACCTAGAAATAGTAGATGTTCGTGTTTTAAGAAATGATTTTGAGTGGAATCATTCCAACAATATAGTTGTACTTAGGAATTGTGTTCATTTTCATAATGTGTACTCTAGCCCACAGTGAAGCATTCAAAAGCGTCCAATGTTGAAAATCTCTGTCTCTCAAAGTTGGGATTGAGATTATCTGCAATCATCTTTTAGTCCGCCGTTAAGGAAAATCCCTAGATATTTTAATTTTGAGTGTAGCAATTTAAATGGGAGATCATTGAGAGCAGCGGCAGTAGTAACAGGAGTCAATGGTAGAACTTCACACTTAGCTTAATTAATATTATAGCCAGAGAAACGTGAACAAGTGTTTAATTCAGAGATTAAGGAATTTACAGAACATTGTGGATGTGAAAGATGTCCTCCACATAATAAAATGCTTTTATTTTCCCAGCGATAGTATCTATTCCCTTATATTGTTATTAGACTGTATAGCAATAGCTAAAGGTTCCAAACCAAGAGGAACAATAAGGGAGGAAAAAGGACAGCTGTGTCTTGTACCACAGTAAATATAACAAGCATTTGAAATGCAATAGGTCTCGCATTAGGAAAGTTTGAGGTATTAGTATTGTAAATGACAATTTTTTTATTTATGTGTTGCTTTTGAAAATAGCGAAATTAATAGCTTTGTCATTTACAATGCCAATAGTTTTATCTTTTGCAAACGTGACACCTATAGCATTTGTAATGCATGATGTGTTGTATTTACATGACTTATATGTATTAATATTACAAATAACAATGGCTTTTATTTTTTTTAATAATTAATACTTAAATAAAAGTTATTGTAATTTATAATGGCAATAGCTTAAACTTTTGTAAATAACTTTTGGGAAGATTATGTTCAGTGTATTTTATTGTGATGAAAATCCAAGAACAGAAGTGAAATATTAACATCTTTTTGTGACATTTGTAATAAAGTTTGAAACATTGAGAGAACATATTAGATCAGTTGTTGTTGAATGGTTGTTCAGAGTAATGCTGTGGCGTTCAGTGGTGCTGAGTGATGCTGTGGCATTCAGTGGTGCTGAGTGATGCTGTGGCATTCAGTGGTGCTGAGTGATGCTGTGGCATTCAGTGGTGCTGAGTGATGCTGTGGCATTCAGTGGTGCGGAGTGATGCTGTGGCATTTAGTGGTGATGAGTAATGCTGTGGCATTCAGTGGTGCTGAGTAATGCTGTGGCGTTGAGTGATGCTGTGGCGTTGATTGATGCTGTGGCGTTGATTGATGCTGTGGCGTTGAGGGATGCTGTGGCGTTGAGGGATGCTGTGGCGTTGAGGGATGCTGTGGCGTTGAGGGATGCTGTGGCGTTGAGGGATGCTGTGGCGTTGAGGGATGCTGTGGCGTTGAGGGATGCTGTGGCGTTGAGGGATGCTGTGGCGTTGAGGGGTGCTGTGGCGTTGAGGGGTGCTGTGGCGTTGTGGGGTGCTGTGGCGTTGAGGGGTGCTGTGGCGTTGAGGGGTGCTGTGGCGTTGAGGGGTGCTGTGGCGTTGTGGGGTGCTGTGGCGTTGTGGGGTGCTGTGGCGTTGTGGGGTGCTGTGGGGTGCTGTGGCGTTGTGGGGTGCTGTGGCGTTGTGGGGTGCTGTGGCGTTGTGGGGTGCTGTGGCGTTGTGGGGTGCTGTGGCGTTGTGGGGTGCTGTGGCGTTGTGGGGTGCTGTGGCGTTGTGGGGTGCTGTGGCATTCAGTGATGCTGAGTGATTCTGTGGTGCTGAGTGATTCTGTGGTGCTGAGTGATTCTGTGGTGCTGAGTGGTTCTGTGGTGCTGAGTGGTTCTGTGGTGCTGAGTGGTTCTGTGGTGTCGAGTGGTTCTGTGGTGTCGAGTGGTGCTGTGGTGTCGAGTGGTGCTGTGGTGTCGAGTGGTGCTGTGGTGTCGAGTGGTGCTGTGGTGTCGAGTGGTGCTGTGGTGTCGAGTGGTGCTGTGGTGTCGAGTGGTGCTGTGGTGTCGAGTGGTGCTGTGGTGTCGAGGGATGCTGTGCCGTTGAGGGATGCTGTGCCGTTGAGGGATGCTGTGGCGTTGAGGGATGCTGTGGCGTTGAGGGATGCTGTGGCGTTGTGGGGTGCTGTGGCGTTGTGGGGTGCTGTGGCGTTGAGGGGTGCTGTGGCGTTGAGGGGTGCTGTGGCGTTGAGGGGTGCTGTGGCGTTGTGGGGTGCTGTGGCGTTGTGGGGTGCTGTGGCGTTGTGGGGTGCTGTGGCGTTGTGGGGTGCTGTGGCGTTGTGGGGTGCTGTGGCGTTGTGGGGTGCTGTGGCGTTGTGGGGTGCTGTGGCGTTGTGGGGTGCTGTGGCGTTGTGGGGTGCTGTGGCGTTGTGGGGTGCTGTGGCGTTGTGGGGTGCTGTGGCATTCAGTGATGCTGAGTGATTCTGTGGTGCTGAGTGATTCTGTGGTGCTGAGTGGTTCTGTGGTGCTGAGTGGTTCTGTGGTGCTGAGTGGTTCTGTGGTGCTGAGTGGTGCTGTGGTGTCGAGTGGTGCTGTGGTGTCGAGTGGTGCTGTGGTGTCGAGTGGTGCTGTGGTGTCGAGTGGTGCTGTGGTGTCGAGTGGTGCTGTGGTGTCGAGTGGTGCTGTGGTGTCGAGTGGTGCTGTGGTGTCGAGTGGTGCTGTGGTGTCGAGTGGTGCTGTGGTGTCGAGTGGTGCTGTGGTGTCGAGTGGTGCTGTGGTGTCGAGTGGTGCTGTGGTGTCGAGTGGTGCTGTGGTGTCGAGTGGTGCTGTGGTGTCGAGTGGTGCTGTGGTGTCGAGTGGTGCTGTGGTGTCGAGTGGTGCTGTGGTGTCGAGTGGTGCTGTGGTGTCGAGGGATGCTGTGCCGTTGAGGGATGCTGTGGCGTTGAGGGATGCTGTGGCGTTGAGGGATGCTGTGGCGTTGAGGGATGCTGTGGCGTTGAGGGATGCTGTGGCGTTGAGGGATGCTGTGGCGTTGAGGGATGCTGTGGCGTTGAGGGATGCTGTGGCGTTGAGGGATGCTGTGGCGTTGAGGGATGCTGTGGTGTCGAGTGGTGCTGTGGCGTCGAGTGGTGCTGTGGCGTCGAGTGGTGCTGTGTCGAGTGGTGCTGTGGTGCTGTGGTGTCGAGGGGTGCTGTGGTGTCGAGGGGTGCTGTGGCGTCGAGGGGTGCTGTGGCGTCGAGGGGTGCTGTGGCGTCGAGTGGTGCTGTGTCGTCGATTGGTGCTGTCGTCGTCGATTGGTGCTGTGTCGTTGAGGGGTGCTGTGTCGTTGATTGGTGCTGTGTCGTTGATTGGTGCTGTGTCGTTGAGTGGTGCTGTGTCGTTGAGTGGTGCTGTGTCGTTGAGTGGTGCTGTGGCGTTGTGGGGTGCTGTGGCGTTGTGGGGTGCTGTGGCGTTGTGGGGTGCTGTGGCATTCAGTGGTGCTAAGTGATTCTGTTGCGCTGAGTGGTGCTGTGGCGTTAAGTGGTAACTTAAGAAGGTTACAGTACCACAAATACTCAATTTGATCTAAGCATATAAAGATTTTGGCAAACACATTTGCATTCAAAAACGTACTCGAAGCAACTCCCAAGAAAAACACATCGAACTGTATTGCAATTCCATTTTAAAATGTTATATGCCAGTATATAGTTACTGCACTACTGAAACTAGCAGAGCTGACAAAACAGAAAATTCTAGAAGGAAAATATGTTATCCGTTCCCATAAAGCTAGAGAGGTGTTTTCCAATGTAAGTAGCAAACAACAACGATGCATGTCCAAAGGAGGATCAGGTGTTATTGATTACATTTAAATTTCTGTGATTAGTGCATGTGTGTGAATGAGTTAATACATTTAAACTGGGAGACAGTTCTACGGCGGGGCGAAGGAATGCGTCTGAGTACATTTGATTCAAAATACAGATAATAAACTATAATGCTAACACGAAGGTGTTTTTTTGTTTTTTACAAAAGCGGCATGGGATGTCTTCTGTGAAAATACCAGGGGCAAGACTCGCCTGTATTTTACAGAACCAAAAAAAGCGCTCTACCCAAGGAATCAACTTCTAGGCAGCGGGTGCATTCCATTTCAGACACAATTTTAAATGCTGGCACATGCTTGTAAACAAGGGCATGTATCTGAAGTCGTTCTTACATAGAACATTTCAGAGGAAGTCAAAAAGAACCAAACAGCTTGTGTTTCGAAGCTACTAAAAAGCATTGCAGGAAACAGTGTCCAACTGCAGGCAGAGCAAAGCGGTTTAAGAAAATATTGGTGACATACTATAATTAAAAAAAGTTATGGTATAGAAACTTTGCTTGAAAACCGGAGTCAACCACTTGAGAGAGGCAGAAGTAGTGTGTGAGAGAGCAAGAGGGTTGTGTGAGAAAGAGTACAAGAGATAGAGGGACAAGTGGAAGGCGAGAGGTGGCCTAGCGCACAGCGTGAGGCGGTATGTGGAGGTAGCATGTGAGTAGGCAGTATAGAGAGGAGACAGTTTGTGTGAGGGAGGGATGAGAGAGGGCAGTGGTATTTCGAGATGAGAGTGGATAAGAGGGTGTGGGAGTGTGAGAGAAAGATGAGAAGGGAAGTGGGAATGTGGGGGAGAGGTGACTGTCCATGTGGGACAAACAGACGCAGAGCAATAACAAGCACGTACTCCAGTGCAAAATGACGTGAGGGCTTTTATTTTTTCAGTAGCCAAAAACTGAAAAAAATGAATGTGAGGTTGTCAATCGCATTTAAAACAAGCAAAAGAGGCAACGAAAACCAGCAACGGCGCGGGAAGGACGGCACGAATTACTGTTCTGGGACAAATTGAATCCTTGTAGGTCTCAATAATAATATTGGTGTATCAGTCGGCTGAACAGCTTTGCCTGTGACTGAGACTCCAGGAGTTAAACATGCGCTGCTGAATTCACAACTGAGATGCGGGCCGGACCGATGCCGCCCTTCATGCTGCAGGGGTCAGCAAAGAGGGTATCGTTGAGTTGCAGTCATTTACAGCACTGTGGACCTGCATGATGTCTTGGAAATAGTAAAAGCTTGTTCCAAATACTTGAATTCAGACGCGCTGTCGCATATCTCACACCACCTACTTCACCCACCCCTCTTGGAACAAGTAACAACTCTCGTTGGTTCTTTGTGCCTCCTGTGGGGAACCCTCTCAAACACTCCCGAGCAGTGTGCACACCCTTAGTCTGTCTGCAGAGGTCGGCTGTCCATGTGTTCACAATGCAGAGGATCACACATTACAGCGCCACGTCATCTGCACGATCCAGGTGGAAATGATGGAGCCGCATGCAATGCCTCTCCCTGAAGATCTAGGTAGCTGGGGTTTGAGAGGGCGGGTGTGACTGTAAACTACAGGGTTTGAGAGTGAGACAAGGCGCCCACTGTGGCGCTATATCAGTAGTGGGTGCCTATGTATGGAAAACAGTTCCAGGCTGCTTGGAGCACACGTACATTTCTGAGTGTGGAAGTACGACACACCTTTGTTAAGAATTCCTGCAGCTCCCATTGAACAAACGATGTCACCCTTGGCAAAGTGGTAATCTTTCAGCTTATTACCCACCTGCTCGCTTGCTGAAATGTGGACCTCTTCAGAAACACACAGACACATGCCTACACCTAGAATTACTTTCTGACACGAAA
The DNA here is from genome assembly GCF_964261635.1 of Lissotriton helveticus. NCBI lineage: Eukaryota > Metazoa > Chordata > Amphibia > Caudata > Salamandridae > Lissotriton > Lissotriton helveticus. The sequence continues at coordinate 172,103,728 of NC_136061.1, read as the reverse complement.
ACTGCATCGTTACATGAGGATCCTGCACTGCACACTTTGCAACTCAATGCTCTTATTTGGTATCTTTGTGCGCTATTTCCTGGTTGAGATAACTGTGACTGCTGCGTAAGAGCCTTCCTCGATCTGTTGAATAATAGTCCGGGTGGGGGCAGATTCCCCCGATCCAAGTTAGATCAGTAACCAACATTTTAAAAACAAGAGACAGAAACTGGGACAACAAGCTCTTGGCATTGCTGTGGGGAGGGGGGAGGAGAAATGCGAGACGCGGCCTGGCGGCCGTGAAAAGTGTGAAGCAGGGGGCGGGGGAGGAGAAATGCGAGACACGGCCTGGCGGCCATGAAATGTGTGAAGCAATGGGAGGGGGAGCGGATCCCTTTGAAGCTCTCGGAGGCAGGAGCAAATGGTAATAAAAAGCCTGTGGGGGAAAAGCGCGTGCTTGTGTTCACGTGAACTGTTTGAAATCCGCCTGATGGTTTGAGAACTTATTTCTCCTCCTATAATTCTCCCCTATCCATTCCTTGCGGAATGGGATAGGCGAGACCTAAAAATAAAGGGACATAAACCTGCCGAATGAAACAGCCACAGTGGGTGAATGTTACATTCCACTAGCTAAAGTAAGGAAATCATTGCCAAAAGCCATCCTCGCCATAGTAAAAAATAAGTAACCCCATTCTACTGTACAGAAGGATTTTTCTGTTTCTAGGGAAAATACTTTCTCCTCTTTTCGTAATTGCCATAAAAAGTGTGAGATAGTGCGGAAAGGATCTGCTAATTAACGACCTGTGTCAAACCCAACTTGGGAGAGATGTATTAAAGAGGTGATAACCGAACCAAGATAATGTGCTTTGGCTAGGAATTTAACATCTGAATTTATTAATAAAATCGGTCTGTAGCTAGAATATTCTAAAGGATCTTTACCTTATTTAGGAAGAACCGTAATTCGGGCCCGTAAAAAGTCAGAGGGTAGATGTCCCAAACCTGGCACCTCATTAAAGACAGAAGGCAGTATTAGTACACTGTAAATTCTGGTTATTTTGTAGAATTCAATAGGGGACCCTTCTTCCCCCAGTGCTTTACCGAATGCCAGAGAATCAGTTGCCTACAATATCTTATTTCTAATTTCCCCCTCTAGTTAATCTCTCTTACTGGTGTCAGTTTTGGGACATAGGAATGAGAAGAATAAAGATCGTTGAGAGTAGCAATTTCTGTAATGTTACTGGGAATTGTGATTGAGAGTAGATGGTTGTGAGAGTTGAGATTTTTTTCGAGATTGACAGAAGTGATATTCATGTATTTTTTTAGTAACAGACATATCTCTCATTATCAGGCCCTTCAAAACTGCTTTCCCAGCACCCCAGAATATATGTGGTAGAGACAGATTGCTCTTTATCTTTTTTTAATTGTTCCACATACGAGCGTAAGACTTGTTGGTCTTGGGGGGATTTACATGCAGAGAGATGGAGTCTCCAAGGAGGTTTTGGGGTTAGTGAGGGCCCCAAGTCTAAGCTAATATTGATAAAATCCGATATGCTATGCTGAATTATATTTACATGGGTCATTAGTTCTAAAGCGGAAGAGGACGCCAGGAAATAGTCATTTCTGGTATGTATACAATGAGGGCAAAAGGTAAAAGTGTAATCTATCTCATTTGGGTGTAACAATCTTCTGTCTGGGTTTCTGCAATGGAAAACCATTAATGATATCCCTAAGCATATGCCTATCTTTAGTATGATGAATGTCAGTTTTGCTAGATCTATCAATGAATGGGTCAATAGTAACGTTCTAGTCTCCCCCAATTAACACACATGTAAGTCCAAATGCTGTTAGTAATCTACTGAGATGGGATATGAAAATGAGTTTAGAATCTGTAGGGGCGAACACAGACCCCACTATTATGAAAGTGTTATGGATGTGAAGTTTAACAAAAACATATCGTCCCTCAACATCCTTCTAAGTTTGCAATATTTTGCAAGGTAAATGTTTATTAAAGAGAATGGCAACACCGCATTTTCTCGATGGTGCAGATCCTGTATCCGGTGTCTTGGGGTGGTACTCGCATGTATGACTTGGCCTACCCAATCTTGCTTCAGTTTATCACTTTTTAATAGAGTAAGGTGGGTTTCTTGCAATAATGCAATATCCGCTTTATTATGACCAACATAGGTAAGTATCTTTTTCCTTTTGATAAAGCACGTAAAGCCATGCAGTTTCAAAAACAATTTTTATCGGTTTCGAGTTAGCGGACTGCATAGTTAGGGTTGATGATGGAGAAGATGATCAATAATATGAATTTGAGAATGGAAATACACTGGATGTAAGTATAATACAAAATATGATACTAATGTGAAACAATAGTCTAAAGTCAATATAAATCGCTGGTGGATATTTGTAGAGATTAATATATGGCACAAAAAAAGGGAACTAATACGTAAATAAGGGTCAGATATATGTCCAACAATAAACATTTAGACAGTAAGTTACAACTTTTAAAACTTTAACATTTAACTTTTAACTGGAGTGGAGAGTATGGGGCGACATGTAATGAAGAATGCGAGACCATCAGCCTAACAAAGAGAAAGTACCAGTACCTAGTATATGAGCGGCCACATTGAATGGATATGATGAAAGAGTATGTGACAGGCAAAATATATATTAACCATGTCTCAATAATTATGTAAATGTGGGATACTTGTAAAGCGCACTGTTACTCTACCCGAGTGTCCTGGCGCTGTAGACCGCTGGGGAACCCATCCTGGTTTTCCCTGTGAGATGGTCCCTTTCTGGGTATCTCCAGGGTGAAACCAGGCATCCCCGGCGTCTGTGGGGGGCCGGTGTAGAGATGAGGCAAGCTTAATGCCCAGAGTTACCGAGTGTGTTCCCTGGTTAGAGTAGGCACTGAGGGGAGAATTATCGAGTCCGTTGACCCTGGTCCTAGACCCTGCCGCGTCGGGAATTGAACCCTGGTCCCGGGCCGTTCTCTGCTTACAGGTCTGCCGCCTCTAACCAGTGAGCCACACCTCTCCACCAGAGAAAAATTAGGAGGGGAATGCACAGAGGTTACAGTTATTACTAGGTATATCATAATATCATTCAAAAAGAGGAAGAATCAGAAAACAATTAGAAGCAAGAGGAGACCAGAAAAGAGAGAAGAGGATAATGAAAATAGATTACATTGCAGATGCAAAGAATATTACTGTAAAAAAAGGATATCAAATAAGACCATGTTCATTTTTTAGCAGTGATCTTGATTAGCCCTTCGGTTGTGAGTTCTTCCAAGATTTGAATCTGCCACCATGAGAAGATTTACGTGATCTAGTTTCCCATCCGCCAGGATCGTGAGAGTCTGGGGAAGTGTTACTATTCGGGTCCTGTGAATCTAAAGAGGAGGCAGATTTGTGTTCCATCTTAGAGTAATTTTGCTCCAGTTCATTTGGAAAAGGATCAAAGTACTCCTTAGTTTGTCCTTGATACAAGATGATCATGGTCGCCTGTTCGAGTAGTCCGCATTTGATTTCTTTTTTCCTTAACCTAGGATGTAGAGCCAAACATTGTTTCCAAGTGAGATCAATAGGAGCTGCGAAGTCGGCGGTGATGTTAATCTGCACGGTGTTGTAAGTCTGAGGACCTTGTTTCTGTTATAATTTGTCGAGTCTGATGATAACTTAAGCAACAAGCCAGAATATGTTGGAGTGTTGGGAGTTGCGAGTAGAGATTTTGGAGCGCACGTAGTGAGCACGTTGAAATTCAATTTGGGGGGAGAAGGTGAGCTTTGTCAGCTCGGGAGACCGAGTAATGAGAAATTGGATGAGAATCAGAGGAATGAGAAATTGGATGAGATCGTCCAATTGTTCTGGTAGACCAATAATTCTAAGATTGCCCCATCTGCTACAATCTTCCAAATCCTTTGTCTTCTGTTGGAGATACCCAATGTTATAACCATGGTCAGGAATTTTTATCACGTTGGGATTCAACTTCAGTAAGGCAACAGTCTACCAATTGCATGTGTGAATGAAATTGAGCAACCTCTCCCCTAAGAGACTACTTTATATGTATTCGTAGTCATCACATTATTTACAGAAGCAATTTAGGATTTATTGTCTGACAGTTCCTAGAGTAAAGTATCCATTGCTGTTGTCGGGATGTCTTGCGAGGCTGCCATAGTACAAGGAAGGTCACTGCTGGTTGGAACAGTTAATAAGACCTCACTATATGACAGGTGTTTATTATTATTTTTTTTTATGGTTGAATTGTTTCGACATAGAAATTAAGCTGGCCAGAAATGAAAGTGAGAGTTAACACCCTTGTGCTGAATCCAGGCCGGAGTAAATTTGTTGTATGAGGAGTGACCCAAATATATTTCAACAATGAGATCTGGTGGGGTAACACTGACTGCTGGTGAAAATAAGAAACCAGATGATGATGAGGAGAAGTGAGGGGTAGTCACTCATTGAGGAATTAAAGACAAAAAGATTGAGCCTCTTGGCGTCTTAAAAAGTATAAAGTTGTCCTCGGCCTTCCATCATAGAGCCCCTAAATGCAGTACATTCTCCATCTCAGCAGTTACATCAGGTATTCTGCATGTCACTCACATAACTCTTCAAGTGCCCCTCCTATTCCATACCAGCAGCCATTTCAAAATATTAGTGTTATAATAAACATCAGCAGCGATGTGATCCAAAAATAGGAGTAATTCTCTGAACAAACTGCTTTTAAGTCAGTACATGAGTAATTGTAGGAGCCTCTGGGAATACGGGACTAAAGGAAGTGCGCTCACTGATCAGCGCTCTGTATCCCAAAATAGAAATTCTGGAAAAGAGAAGCGCATTACCAAGAGAGAGCAAAGGAGTGCAACTCTGAGTCTGCTTTAACATGCTGAACGTGAAAGCGATAGCCTGCAAATACCACCCCAGACCTACTTGATGTCCAATGAAGATTCCTGGTGCGTCCTACTGTCTATCTGTGTTTGCATAACACGCTGAGCCGCTCAGGAGATTGCGCTTTTGCTCATTAGGGTGTGGCTCAATGGGAATGTTCAAATCAAAATGAGAAGACGCAATACCCAAATTAAATGAAGGTTGCCACTGATGCAGTTCATTCTGCGATCAGAAAATCCTACATCGTTTCTCTGCCAGGCGTGTTCTAGAGTCCAATAAATGGCTCAGGCTTCGCTTCTCCCCTCGGAACCTCAAAGGAAAGCCGGCATGGCCATCTGTGCCAACCCCGACCCCCTCATTCCCTTTTCAGTGAGTAGCACATACTAAACATTGAATTTAAATGTGTGTGATTACTATCCTAAGGATACCTCTCCCACGCCTGTGCCACCTCATAGAGTGGTCCTTCACGGCTTACGTATGCTACCAGGGGAGAGTCAAGTACTAACCGGGAGTCTTGAGTGGAGAAGTGTGGCTCACCGATTAGAGCGGCAGACCCTGAGGCAGAGGTCTGGCCCGGGACCAAGGTTCAATTCCCGACGCAGCAGGATCTTGGGCTCAATGTCCACGGACTCGATAATTCTCGCCTCGGTGCCTACTCTAATCATGGGTCCCACTCTGCAACTCTGGGCAATAGCTTGCTTAATCTCCACAACGGCCCTGAAAGCGCTAGGATGCCTGGCTTCACCTTGGGGGTGCCCAGTAGGGGGCCTCTCACAGGGAAAGCCAGGAAGGGTTCCACAGCGGTATACAGCGCCAGGATGCCTGAAAGGTGATAGTGCGCTTTACAAGTATACATACATTTACATATTTACATTTGACTAACCTCTCACAGCACAATAGTGCTTCGTCCTAAAATGCCAGTGATAAAATAAGTCCCGACCAAAACTACCCAGTGCATACAAAATGCCAATAGACCTGATGAAAGGTACTGGCAGGACAAAATGCACAACTCGAGTACATAAGCACATTGGTGTTGACGACCAAGGGTAGCAACAGCAGATGTTGGCCTCTGACAGTGTGCAGTAGAGAAGGGCTTTAGCTATAGGTTGGTGGCTGCTTGGTGGGCACTGATTCATATAGGGAGGCACCAAAGAAGGGTGGGTGCATTTTTGTGAGCTAATAAAGCTCTAGTTGGTCTGGGGTGGAATTCTGAAATGGAGTTTGAATTTCAAGCACAAAATCAAGAAGCAAGAGGAGCATATCTGGTGGAACTGTATTCAAACAGTTGAGTGGGTCTGGTCTGGTCAGAGCAATAGCGGGTCACATGGGTAGCGGGTCTCATGGGCTTACCCCTTCCTAACACTGTATGTATGTGCTATCTGAGTAATGTAAACCTAGCCCAATGTACCTGTTTTCTCCATTCTAGGAGAACTCTGTTTACCCCTTGCAGAGGGTGCTGCATAAACATCCAGGGTTCTTAAAACATTTTTAGTGGAATTAGAGCTTTGGCGCCTGGGTACCTTTGGGAGAATTCTAAGTAGGGGTTGCCATTGAGCATGTAGGTTGAGCTTCCTCGGACGCATCAGGTTGAAGGCTTAGTTATAACCTGATAAATGTCACTGGAGTGTAGATTATGGCCTTCCAAAGGGGCATTTCTATCTTTCTGTGTAATGTTAATGGCTATTTCCTGTTCTTGAGCTTCCATGATAGGCCCCTCTCTAGGTTGCTTTGAGCCCTTGGATACCCTGCTACACTCACCATTGTGTGAGATTGCTGACCCTGAACACACCACAGTCATTCCTGGGATGTAGTTGCTGTGTGGGTGGTGGCTGTGCAACAGTAGCCCTTTTTTAGGTCTCGGGCCTAGCGTATACTGCGCATGCAGTGTCGCGCAGCGCGAGCCTATTCCGGGCGATTTGAAAATGGACCTTGCATTCCACAACGCTTTTGCCGTTGTGGAATCCAAGGTCCAATTTCATTGGCCTTCGGGTACGTGCTGTTTTTAAACAGAACACGCTATAGGCCATAGGCGGTCCGCCTATGGCCTATTGGTGTCTGTTACGCGCACCAGAGGCCATATGTTTTGAATTGTCGCAGTTTGACAGCCGCGATAATTCAAAACATATGCTCGCAGTGGCGCGTGCGTGTGCACCACTGCAGGCTTTTTTTTGGTACATTTGGATCGCTTTTGTGATCCGTTGAAGTGCCGCTTGTTATTTTATTTTATACCTGTGTGTACTTAGACAAATCTTCCTTGTGTGAAAAACAGGCACACCAAATCAAATCTCAAGTGTATGCATCTCTCACTACCTAGCTCTGTGGCGTCTACTTTCACTACGCCCCTTGTGCACATGCATGCCCCTTCTTATGCATTCACCTGTAGGTCATATCACCTAGGCTCGTTGCACATGTGTGAGCATGGCTCGAACAAGTGTGTAACTACTTGTGTCACCTGCACCCACCTCACACAGAGTGTCAACACCAGGAGAGGCAACGCTTACTCGGGGAAAAGAACAGCGAGCTTGCCACTTGCGAAGCGCACACCTGCCTTTTTACACCAACATAAGGGAAACAAGGCCTCCAGCCAGGCCATAATTCAAATGGAGGCGCGGAAACCCGCTTACGATCTGGAATGAGAATTTGCCTAACCTTCGTGCTGGTAAGTTCCAATTCTATTAAGGACTCGGAGGCGAGGATTATGCCTTCTTTCTTACGCTTTATTTTCCACAGCAGCAAGAAAAACATAAACAAACTACTTTTCCCATGAACACTTGGGAAAAAAGCAAAATCGAACACGAGTCCTTCAACAATGTCCATGCACTGGCAGCTCCCATCATGCCCTGCTGCCGCTTCCTCTTTCTTCACGCGAAGCCCCTGCACCGGCCAATTCACGCATCCTGCTTGGAACCTTCATTCCCTGCAAAAACCACACCGTCAGATCTTGACCGTCTCAACAGACCGTCATAAGCTACATGGAAGTACAGTACAATACAGAGCAACAGCAGATTCAGCAACCGAAGCATCATGAATGAGTTACTTACGTTGCATACGGGGAGGGTCCACTTCTTGGAAGTCCCTGGGGGGGATAATCCTCGCCTCCGAGTCCTTAATAGAATTGGAACTTACCAGCACGAAGGCTAGGCAAATTCTCATTCTATGGCAGGACCGGAGGCTTCGGATTATGCCAGTTAAAAGCTTATCGACAACCAGCCGAGCCACTTCTATCACTGGCTTGAAATAGAATCTCTTGAACGTTGAGTCTGAGGACCAATCGGCCGCTCTCATCAAATCCTCCAGTCGAGCCCCGAGGGCAAAAGCTTTGGAGGCCATAGCTCCCCTCGCTGAATGAGCACCAAACTGTTTGGTATCAATTCCCGCCTCCTGCATTACCAAACGCACCCATCTGGCGATCGTTGGAGAAGTAACAACCTTTTACGGTTTCCGTAGGGCAATGAGAAGTTGTCTCTCACCCGGAGGGCGAGCATCATCAGTCATATCCTCATAAGGACGGAGGCACTGCACTACACACAGTTTAGGGGAATCCGGAAAAGCGGGGTATGTAATAACCCTAGTAAGGGTCTTTGTTTGTCTACTTACAGTGAAAGAAACTCCTTCCGGAGAAAAAACTCTGGCCGTGATATCGAGAGCACGCACATCCGAGACCCGTCTGCAAGATATCAGGCATAACAACATCGCCAACTTAGCAGTCAGCTCCTTACGAGACAGGAACCTGTTCGGTTGCCAAGAAAGGAACAAATTCAACACCCTGTTCATGTCCCACAGGACGGAGTACCGAGGTTCGGGCGGCAAAGAGGCGAATTCCCCTCAAGAGTCTACAAATCAAAGGGTGCTCTCCAATCCTGCACCAAATCATGCCCCGCTGAAATCGCAGATCTGAAGGTATTGATCGACCGGTAGGCCAGACCCTCCTGCGCCATCTCAGCCAAGAAGTTAAGGACGTGGACTACATCTGCCCCCACGGGATCGAAACCCTGTCGCACACACCAGCGACTCCATCTATGCCATGCAGATCGGTAACGCTTGGTCGTGCCATCTGCCCAGGCTTTGGAAAACAAGTCCTCTGCCTTTCCCGAAAGGCCCGGGAGCGTCCAACGACGCAGGAGAGCCTCCAGGCCATCAGCCTCAGCGAGGCCTCCAGGACTAACCGGTGGGGAGCTCCGTCCAGATTGAGAAGAATGTGAGGAGAGTGGGGGAGTAGGATTGGAAAATCTCAAGAAAGTTCTGGAAACCAAACTTGTGACCTCCACCATGGTGTAATCATCAGCACTTGCGCCGACTGGCGACGCAGCAAAGCCGACACACGCGTTATCATCGAAAATGGGGAAACGCATACCCTTGCTCGTTCGACCAGTCCTGGAGGAACGCATCGGTCGCCTCCGCCGCTGGATCGGGGCGCCAACTGAAATACCTCGGGAGTTGATGGTCCAGGCGGGACGCAAAAAGGTCCACTGAGAAGGGACCCCACTGGTCCGACAGCCTGACGAACAGAAGAGGATCCAGTTTCCATACGCTTGCATCAGAGAGGTGCCGGGAGTGCCAATCGGCTACCTCGTTCTGTCGTCCCGGCAGGTACTCCGCCGTGACCGACACCTGATGGTCCAGGCAAAAGTGCCAAAGTCCCTCGCGAGGTCCGCAAGCATCTTGGATCTGGTGCCCCCCAGATGGTTGATATATCGGACCGCTGACACGTTGTCCATCCTGAGAAGGACGCAGGACTGCACCCTGTCCTTGGTCCAACACTGAACCGCAAAGGAGCCCGCCAGTAACTCCAAACAGTTGATATGTAAAGATTGTTCGAAAGCGGACCAGGCGCCTCCTGTGGAGAAATCTCTGCATCTGCCTCCCCAGCCTAACCGACTGGCGTCCGACTCTATCACGATGTCCGGGGCAGGATGTATGACGTTACAACGCATACTTTTACAACGACTACCATTACCACACAATTTTTACAACGCAGGAACCATTACAACGAAGTACCATTACAACGCAGGTGCCTTTACAACGCATACCATTACAACGTAAATATTAGTAAGTATATAATATTTTTTTAATGTACATTAATTTAATTTAATTTAATTTATTTTAATTTATGTAATTTAATTTAATGTAATTTATTTAATGTAAATAATTTAATTTAATTAATTAAATTTAATTTAATGTAATTTAATATAATTAATTAATTTTAATTAATTTTTATTTAATTTAATGTAATTTAATATAATTAATTTAATTAATTTAATTTAATTAATTTAATTAATTTAATTTAATAAAATTAATTTAATTAATTTAATTAATTTAATGAAATTACATTAAATTAAAAATACCCCTTTACCCAAAAACCCCAAACTGACCCTGAACCCTAAAAATACCCTTTTACCCAAAAACTGAAAACTGACCCTGAACCCTAAAAATACCCCTTTACCCAAAAACTGAAAACTGACCCTGAACCCTAAAAATACCCTTTTACCCAAAAACTGAAAACTGACCCTGAACCCTAAAAATACCCCTTTACCCAAAAACTGAAAACTGACCCTGAACCCTAAAAATACCCCTTTACCCAAAAACTGAAAACTGACCCTGAACCCTAAAAATACCCCTTTACCCAAAAACTGAAAACTGACCCTGAACCCTAAAAATACCCCTTTACCCAAAAACTGAAAACTGACCCTGAACCCTAAAAATACCCCTTTACCCAAAAAATATAATACTATACAAACTATATACTTACCAATACTTACGTTGTAATGGTATGCGTTGTAAAGGTACCTGCGTTGTAAAAACATGCGTTGTAAAAACATGCGTTGTAATCGTTTTTGCGTTGTAAAAATCTTGTTGTAATGGTAGTTCGTTGTAAAAGTTGCGTTGTAAAGGTTGTTTCCCCCGGGGCAGAGCCAAAAATCGCACAACCATTCCAGGCCTCCATGTGCGTGAGCCACCATCTCATTTCGTCCCTCACGTCGTCCGACAACGGAATCTGTTGAGAGTACGTCAGCCCTTTCCTGAGATGATACGCCTTCCATCGTTGCATGGCCCGATAGTGGAGTGGGCTGGGAAAGATGGCCTGAATCGAAGACGACAACAGGCACACCAACCGCGCAAGGTGCCGTAAAGATCTCAATGGCTTTGCCAGGGTCTGGCGCAATTCGTGCCTGATCTTCGCCATCTTCCTGGCGGGAAGACTCAAGGTTGAAGACACTGAGTCTATGTTGAACCGAGAAAGGTCGCACACTGGACGGGAACCAGAAGGGACTTCTTCTCGTTGATAACGAAGCCCAAGCCTTGAAGCAGGTCGACCGCGGACTGCAATTGAGACAGCAGACGTCGCGGGCACTGGTCCATGAACAGCATGTCGTCCAAATACACTATCATTCTGACACCGCGAGCCCGTAAGGCCTCCACCGCCGGATGCAACACCTTTGTGAAGCACCATGGCGCTGAGGATAGCCCGAAAGGCAGCGTGGTGAACTCGTAAACCTGACCGTCCCACCTGAACTGGAGGAAACGACGGTGAGGAGGGAAAATCGGGACCGCTAAGTAAGCGTCTTTTAAGTCGAGCCTGACCATCCAATCGGACGGGCGCAACACATCCCGCAGAAGGTGAATGCCCTCCTTTTTGAAATGGCGGTACACCAGCCATTCGTTGAAATCCTTTAAATTGATCACCGGGCGACGGCCCCCGTCGACCTTGTCGACCAAGAAGAGGTTGCTTAGGAAACCGCTCGGGTGCCTGCATGCGCGACAAATCGCCCCTTTGTGGAGGAGGGCAGCGACCTCTTCGCTCACCAAAGCTGCATCGCGCTGCGAAAAGGTAATGGGGCGAGCACGCTGAAGCTGACACGGACGGCCATGGAACTCCAACTGGAAGCCCTGAACCGTCTGCAGCACCCAGGCATCGCTGGTAAGGGAAGTCCACGCTGGGAAAAACTGCACCAGGCGCCCCCCTACTCGCAACCTCGCAGAGGGTAGCACACTCGCCTCGTCCACCGCCTTGTTGTTGGCCTCTCTGACCCCCACGTCTACGGAACTTCTGCCCTCTGGTGGGGTAGAAATTGTTGAAACGGGCATTGTCTTGAAACTGCCCGCGTCCGGAGCCTTGTCCTCTGTCTGAGCTGTTGCCCCGACCGAACGAGCGGCCCCTGCCTCGTCCGGCCCTGTCAAAAACATGAGGGGCGAAAACCTTCTCGATATTGGACTGAGCCCGGTCCAAGGAGGTAAAAGTGGCTACCAATTTACCGAGCTCCTTAATAAATGGGTCCCCGAACAGACCACCCTGTGCCACCGCACCAGCCTCAGATGAGGCGAGATTACCTAACTTAGGGTCAACTTTAATTAAAAGAGACCGCCTCCTCTCGGTAGAGAGGGCACAGTTTGCATTGCCAAGAAAAATGATGGCGCGCTGCGCCCAATTTGATAGAACCTCCGGGGAAATCAAGTCCCCAGACACCTTGGCCTCCTCTGCCATGTCTAGAATTTTAGTCATGGGGCCCACTGCATCATGCAGCTTATCCTGGCACGTACGCCAGGACCTATCTATACCCTTCCGGGGGTCCTTGACAAATTTGGCCAGGAAGGTCGCCATCTTGGGCTCAATATCCGGCGTCATGGCTACCTTGCCCACTAAGGAAGGCCGGGCATCTTTATCCACAGGCCTCCTGAGGCGATTCGCCACATACTAGGCCACCTTATCGCCTGGAACCCATTCTGAGGACCTGGGATGGACAATGTCGTCCGGGTCCAACATGTCTGAAGGGCCTGCGGAGGAGGAAGGCTGAGACGGAAGCCAAGACCTAGACGAACAAGCTTCCTCCTCCGAGTCCGGAGAATCATCATCCTGCTGCGGCTCCGGGGACATAGTACGAGGAGTAGGTGGCGGCACCTCCGCGGGGAGAGCTGGAGGCGGATGGGACCCCTCCATCGCCATGAACACACTCTTCACCTTCGCAAAAGCCGTAGCGTCAACCCCCTCCGTACAAGGCTTTTTAGGGGGAGGGGGAGGCGGTGAAGGATCAGGCTCAGGGCCCGAGGCCGGGGGAGGCGCGGGTATAAGGGCCGCAAGCTTTGCGTACGCCTCATCCAAATGCGCCGAGAGACGCTTTTCTAGGGAAACCATTGCTTGGTCTACTGCCCTATAAATAGAGTCGTCGACCGCCTGATAGAAGTCATCATCCAAAGGGACATAGTTTAGAGGGTCCTCCTCCGTATACTGGCCTGACTCCCCCCTGCATAGCGAGTTAAATTAGGCTCTACAGGCTAGAGAGGTACGGCACAGAGGATATACTGAACCCAAATGGGCACTGTGGTCTGGGAAGGTCCCAGGGGTATGGGTGGCTCAAGGCACACTATTAAGGGGTTTGCCCCTGGGGACGCTGCAGCCCTCCAGATTCTGGGGCGCCACCCGGTAAAGCGCCCCCTGCGCCAAACACCGGCCCAATTACGACCCCGCAGGGTGTCAAATGCCAAAATACAACCCACACAGGGCGTCTTATTGTAGAGTGGAGACCTAAATTGCGACCCCTGAGGGTGTCTAAAACTGGGTGGCCAGGGCACAGGATACAGCCTGAGCAAACGCGCTGAAAAACGCCTCAGAAAAGCGTCCCAAAGCGCGCTGGCAACAGAAGGAGCACTGCCCCCTAGCGGCGAGAACACCACACCGCATACTACTGGGCTACCAGAATCGCGTAAAGCGTCCCGGGATCGTAGGGGAACCTATGATAAGAAAAAAACAAACTAGCGCCTAGCACAGAGACAAAACGCTAAGCTCACAGACCCCCAAAAACCCAGGAGAGAGAAGAAAAACGACTTAACTTGCTGCTGAGCAGCAAAGGGAGAGGAAGCGGCAGCAGGGCATGATGGGAGCTGCCAGTTCATGGACATTGTTGAAGGACTCGTGTTCGATTTTGCTTTTTTCCCAAGTGTTCATGGGAAAAGTAGTTTGTTTATGTTTTTCTTGCTGCTGTGGAAAATAAAGCGTAAGAAAGAAGGCATAATCCGAAGCCTCCAGTCCTGCCATAGAATTACATATGACCAACTGCACATATACATGGAGAGAGTCCCATGCCCCTACAAAGGCACTCTGCCTTGTGCTGCTACATGGTCATGACCACCTTGGTCCCCTGCAGCATCCTTCCATTGCACTGTCGGGGTACACTATACATAATACCACATCACTCCGACTCCAGATTGCCTCACAGTCCAAACAGAAACGCCCTCCAGCTGGTCAAGGTAATTGGGACACCTGGCATCATGCGCACTTGGACAACTCCTCCAGCTCAAAGCTGCACCTGCAAAACCCTCCTTCCAAATCCCCAGGATGAACCCTCCGGGGCACCCCCGAGTGTGGACACGTTAAACTGGCCTCCTGCAGCCGACCCAGGCCTCTGAAGAGTAACCAGGGCCTTCTGCTGAGACAGCGCCTGGAAGCTCGACTCACAAGAGCGCGCTTGGCACACAGGGTGGTGGTAGGCCTCAAAGGATACTCCGAAAAAACGCAAAGGCCGAGCTCGTTTTAATAAAAGCAGGATTTATGTCCGCTTTGCATTTGTGACTTAAAGTTCACATGTGTGCATGAGCACAACCGCTCCAAATCTATAAAGTACACACCCACGGAGGAAATCCAGGTTTTGCCGGAATCAAAAGGTGACGGACGTCATCATATTTTGTACTATAGTTTGGAGCACGGTTAGAGCAAGCAGCACACGTGCTCAGTCGAAGAAGAGTGCGTTATGAACGTAATGCCTCGATGAACATGTCCACGACAGGTGGAAGGACACGTCACGCACTTCACCCCCAGGCAGCCAGACCTATGGTGATGGGACTGCGGTGAGGGTTCGGGGGTGGGGCGCACAGGTCATCTGGCTCCGTCCGTTCACTCCCTCACACCCCGTCACCCCCGAAGCCACCCACACGTCCAGGGAGCCGGAAGTGTGAAGGAGAGGCCTGTCCTGGAGAGGGTGTCAAGGGCTGTGGTCAGGCTGTCACCGGCGGTCCCAGGAGTGCTCCACTCCCGGCGCTCCCTGCAGCGCACAGTGTGGGTGGAGGCGCTTGTGGCGTGCTGCACCCACCCAGGAAACGATTCCTCCTACACGTTCCCATCCAGTCGAGCAGCCGGGTTGGTTCTCTGCATGGTCGCACCCAGGCCGGGGGTCTTCAAGGCACTTGTGACGTATTTTACCTACCTAGGCAGAAGGGGTGTGGGCAGAGGGGCCTACGTGTTCCTCCTACATGTTCCCATCCAGTTGAGCAGCCGAGGTTCTCTGCATGGTCGCCCCCACCCGACCACCCCAGGACCCACCTCTCCCACAGATCTTGCCAAATCTTATTGTGAGGTCCCCACCGGGGAGGACTTCGAGTCTAGGATCGTACACACTGAGCTCACACCACACTTACGAACGGACACCACACCGTTGAATTGCGGTAACAAGTTCTTTATAAGCAGTAAAAAGAAAGTAGCACTCTTATGTACAATTGATCGAGGGATCACAAAGTCTTTGAGGGTTCGGGAAGAGGGAAGCGGGACAGTCTTTAGCCTTTAGACCAGTACGAGGCGTACCCTACGCACAGCTCTCAATCCTCGAGCCGGGGGATACGGAAGATGGGAGTCGTACTGGCTGCTTCACTCACGTCGAATCTGCTCGGTCGTGATGGTGGTCTCGATGGTCCAGCTGGACCAGAGCACTCCTCGAGCCGCGACGAGGTCAGCAGGGCTCGATCCGGAGAAGTTCGTGGGGAGCCGCGACAGCGTCAGCAGGGCTCAGATGGTTACAGGTTCAAGCTTGAGCCGCGAGAGCGTCAGCAGGGCTCCGAGGTCTTTGCAAGGTCGAGCCGCGACAGCGTCAGCAGCGCTCCGAGGTCTTAGAGATGGCGAGCCGCGACAGCGTCAGCAGGGCTCCGATGGTTACGAGTTCAAGCTCGAGCCGCGACAGCGTCAGCAGGGCTCAGGTGGTTCAGTTCCTTGTTGCGAAGAAGGAGCCGCGACAGCGTCAGCAGGGCTCGGTGAGGCAAGGTTGAGTTCTTCCTAGGATCAGCCGCGATCAGATCAGCCGGGCTTCCAGGTCCATGATACAACTGCCCGCTAGTTGTCGGGCGGGCCCTGATATAGTCCATTCGCCCTTTGATGTCCGGACCCTCGCAGGCGGAGGTCTCATGCCTTGGGGGCTGGTTGTTGGCGAGGTCCGGCGGTGGCTCTTTGATCTCTTTGGAAGATGCGTCCGGGGATTTCCAGACGCCAGCGGGTCTGGAGCCAGCACTCGGGGAGGCCAGAGGTGCGATCGAAACTGGCCCACAGGGGAGGCCAAAGGTGTGATAGAAACCGGTCTCTCAGGGGAGGCCGGAGGTGCCATCGAAACTCCCTGGTTTATCTCACTCGGGGAGCCCTTTACCCCCTAGCCGGGACTGGCGCGCCTTTGGAGTCTGGGTTTCACTGGGGCCGGGGTCATGCTAGGTCCCTGGAGTCAGGGATCTCGGGAAGGGAAAATGGCTGCCGGGCCTTGTGGGGCATGCAGGTTTAGGCGCTCGGAGCCGGGATTGGGACGGGATAAGTGGGGCTGGTCGCCGGTTACGGGGTCTGGGCGTACAGGGAGCATGACTACCAGGGCTCGGGGTGCAGGCTACACTAACTGGGTGCTGCGCAGGGAACTCAGGGGGCAGGGCTACGCTAACAGGGTGCGGAGGAACAGGGGCGACCACGCCACGAAGCCGGGTCCAACATTAACGCATCTACAATTAACTATTGTAGCAATCGCAGTATTGCGCACTTTACTTTTAAACATAGTCATCTACAGCGCAACATGCCACCATTGCTACAATTCCAATCCAACCCACATAATTCGACTACACACCACATGCATACACTCCATAACACATGGCGAAAAGACATTGCCATTTACAATGCCATTTGCTCTAACTCAAATAAATCACAAACCTATTGCATTTACAATGCTTTTCTTGAGCGTCAAGAATACCCCTTTATAAGCGTTCCGGCTTCTTGGCCAATGGGAAATGCTGCTCCCTCAGTGACCCATCTGTTGTTGAAACCTCTTGCGGTTTCTAAGATCATGCCACTTCTATTGATTTTGGTTTGCACAATGTTCACGCATCCACCTTCTGTTTGTACTTGGATATTTATATATGCTAAACCCCTCTGTGTATTCCTTTTGAAGATAGCATGTTCCCATGTCATGATGACAAGTTGTACCGTCCCCTTGTTGTGGAGGGAACAATAGCTTTACTTTGATTTTGCAATGGTACATGTAACTTGGCTGTGTTGTGAGGCTAAGATTATCAAGTAATATGGTTGTTATATTGTGGAGGTTTACATGTCCTGGTTGTACCGTGATCTCCAAGTTTTTCTTTCCACTGATAGTGCTTTGGTGGTGTTGCAAATAATCTCCTCATAAGTTGTCCATGCCCCCTTCTTTTATGATCTTTGGGTGCATTTAGCCTCCTGGCTGGCTGTCTCTTTCGGTTCATGTGTCCAGTAGTTGATCTTTTTTCTTGGTATTTATATTTTCTTGTTGTCTTGTGTCCTTAACTTCGCTCTTAGAGCAGTGATCCGTAGGTGCACGTCCACCTACCCGATTGTTCACAATCTACCAGATAAGTGTATGGCAGTGTTATGAGAAACAAAGTGGCGTACCCAAAGATGCTGTGCAGCTAAATGGGCCAGTTTTGTACCCTGGTGCATGAATGAAAGCCTACTAGGTAACCAGGGACACAGCAATTATTAAATATTGAGGCATTTACTTGATACGAAACTCGTGCTTGTGTGAGAACGCCTCTCTCAGCTACAGTCTCAGATACCATAGATTCCTCTGAAATTGACCCTTTTTCCACACTAGTAATGTAAAGGTTTCTAGGAGAGCAAAGATAATGTCTCATTATCCTGGTCCTGACGCAGTTCAGGAAACCTCTCGTGCGAGGGTGAGGAGGTATTTTCTGGGTTTCTTAGGAACCCTGGGTGTACACGTTCCCTGGTTTGGCTGGCCCGTGCTCTCCTCCCACCTTCCTGTCTGTCAGTCCTTCTTTTCCACGCCCCCTGTTTGTGTCGCTGAGATAGTTGTGCCCCTGCCCGCCCGCGGGGCCTCTTCGGGAGATGCGGTGTTGGCTTGGCGCGCTTTTCTGGCAGTGACCGTGCGAGGAGTGCTGGAGCGGCTCCAGCCTGGGCATTCAGTGGCCCTCCGAGCAGAGCTCACGGGTGCGGAGGAATGTTGGGCTGCGGCCAAGACCTGCATTGTCTGTAATCGTTAACTCTGTCAGCAAACAGTGCGAATGGCCGTCAAAGCCTTTCATCTCAGCGCTCTGAAAGCAGGCGGAACCGCTGCACCGAGGCCACAGCCAATGGCTGCTGCCAGTGCGCGGGGCACTACTGGCTGCCGCTAGGGCCTGCTTAGCGCCCACAAGCACCCCGAAGGACGTGAAGCGCTAACCCAGAGCTCGAATACTGCCCTCTAGGGCTCCAGAGGATATATTGTGCTCCTCACAAGCACACCAAAGAACGTACAGCTCCACCCGCAAGGAACACAAAGGATGCGCCTGGGCAGACGTGGCCTGGTCTACTGCGGAGTAAGGGAAAACGTGTAGTTGAAACTGGAGTTATTCGAGTATGTCTGGTGCTATCACTAGGCCTGGCAGAAGCCGTGCTTGACGCTAACAGGGTCCTTGCAGTCTACGCTTGTGATGTGCATTCACCACAGTCCAGTGCCCGTACTTTGCTCTAGCCACGCCGTCAGGTAACTGCAGTTGGCACTAAATGTTCTTTGGGCCTAATCATGACCGTCCTAACTGCAGAGAGTGGCGCAAGCACAACTCAAGAAACCCACAGAACTTACACTAACAACCACTACTATACCAGAGCGTGCCTAGTAACAGCCAAATGCTCCTCAGGGTATGGGCTGGCAACTGCCAGCCACCACAGTTCCAGAATCGTATTGTGCCAAGTACAGCTACATCTTTGTTCGTGGCAGGTGTAAGGTGTTTGCTGGTCTTTGACTGTAGAGCGTCCGCTGTTTTTTAGATATGCACGCAATCACACACACACACACACACACACACACGCACACACACACACACACACACACACACACACACACACACACACACTCACTCACTCACTCACTCACTCACTCACTCACTCACTCACTCACTTTGTGCCAAGTACAGCTACATCTTGTATTTCCAAATGAGGTCGCACACTGCTCGTCCCATCAGCGTGTGACCCCGGAGCATGATGGTCGATGTAGTAGGTATCAGCGGGTGCGCTTCTACCCGAATCTTGTGGCACCGGACCTGAGGATATTTTTGGGCAGCCTACGCAGCACCCCTACATATATGCCTATTCCCTGCTGACGAGAGGTAACCACCTCGAAACACGTGTCCAGGGATGGCCAACGCGACAGTGATTTTTGCTCAAGACCCTGGCAGAGGCGCACCCGCTGATGCTTACTTCATGGACCACAATGCTTTGGGGCAACACGCTGATAGGACTAGCAGTGTGCGACCAATTGGACTTCCTTACAGCTCCATCTTGGTTCGTGTAAGGTGTTTGCTGGTCTTTGACTGTAGAGCGTCCGCTGTTTTTTAGATATGCACGCAATAGAACTTACTCACTCACTCCTTATGCCTATTACATGGACCACAAAGAACTTACGAAGCCAAACACATTTACACCTGAATAAAGGATAAATCCGGCAACAGAAATGGAGACCAATCCTTATGCAACCCGAAGCGTCCGAGCATGGTTGCTGGTGTGCCACATGGACCTCTGGCATGGCTAATGTTTCACGTTAAAGAGGCTTGTATTCTGCATTAGCATAGCCTTAAATTGCTTTCGGAGCTCAGGTACTGTCACTCCCTGGTCTCTAGATTTCACCCCAGGCTGAGTTGGATTTCTGGTTGTTTGATTTGGTTATTGAGTAGTGTGGGTTTGAATAATATGCTGCTTTAGTGTGTGTGCACTTTGTATTTTATAGCTATTAGTAGTGTTTGTAACCAGGGGTCTTTAGTGATTCAGGTACATCCCAAGTGGGACATTTGTTATGAGCTTCGTTTGGTAGGAAGTAGGTGTGAGATAATTAAGAATATGGTATGTTTTTAGGGTCCTCATGTCTGGGTATTCAAACTGTGGTCTGTTATGCAGAGTATAATTTATGTAGGGCCACTGGAATTATGTGGTAGGGGAGCACCAAATTATGGGGCCGAGTTAGGTAAATAATTTGGCATAATTCTGCTTCTTTTTTGATAGTATTAATTATTTTGTAATTTCTAAACATGATAATACTGTCTGGGCAACTATTTCACCTTATTAGTACCTGTGTAACAACCAAATACAGAAATAGGCAACTGAAAGATGACCAGTTAACTTTTGAAAAGGACCAACCACTGCATGCGAACTCGTCGCAACATTTTTAGTAACATTTGATCCATTTGAGCTGAAAACAACATATTTTTTTGTCCAAATCCGCAGATTATACAGCAGATAGATTATGTGACAAATCTGTAGTTATGTGAAAAAAAGCTGCAGAATCGCATAATTCCAGTGGCCCTGGCTATATATTATTGTAAAGCATTATATTATTTATGTAGGGAGTGGGGTGCTGTTGTGAGCTTGGGGAGGTTTAACTACAAGGTACCTCTGAGGTATATTGGATATGTCTGCATTTTTCTGTATAATATGTTATAAAGGAGATTGTAATTGTTATTTATTATGGTTATTATAGGGTAGCCGGGGTTTGCAAATTTGCTGTTTGCTTGGGTTTGAATACGGAAGGGGAGGGCGCCTCATTGCCTGATATAATGCACCTGTAGATACTAGACTAGATGTGTCATGTCAATCAGCAGACGCCTTGAGGGAAGAGTAACACTGGCATAGAAAATATAATTGAAGGAAAAGCAACAGAACAAACTAAATTGAGAAAGTGTGTGTAAAACCGACAAACTGGATGTATTGTCCCCTTGGGGGCATGCAAATGTTAGTACAACAGTGCAATACTGTATCTGTTAACCTATTATGTTCCCCATGTGCCAGTTTCCCTTCCCAGGAGTACACACTCCTACTGTACAGAGTCTCTTAGATGTGAAGTGAATTGAAGGTAGGCTCTAGTTTGGCTACCTGTAGTGGCTGAGTGCATGGCAGCCTTCCATGAGTGAGGGTAGCAACCTTGTTCTCAGTCCAACAAAGAAGGAGCAACAGTGATGAGACCAGGGTATCAAGATGTTTCTGACGCCAGTCCAGGCTAGCCCAAATGAAGGAATGAGGAATATGATGTGTGGTGTCTGGCAGGTGATGGAGTGGGTAAGGAAGGTGGGGCCTTTGCAGCAGGAGTTCAAGACTGACCACAGTCATGACCGAATGGGGTGCAAAAGGATGCATTTTCAGGGTGGCACAAGGTGTGCATCCCTGCATGCACCCCCAGGCCGAGGAGCCTCTCCTCCACCCTTTTCTTGGCGGGCTCACCTCCATGAAAAGGGCGGTGGACCGACCACTTCTAATATGCCTGACGGTGCTGCAACGGCACTGCCAGTATATTAGTGCTCCTGACCATTGCGCAACCACCGCGGGATCCTGGATCCTCTGCGGATGCAGTGGTCCTGTGGTGGTCTGACAGCCACACTTCTGATACTGTGTGGCGTGGCAGTGGTCGGACCACCACCTGGAGTACGTACTCGTAATGAGGCCCTAAATCTAGCTGTCACAGTAAAGTATACAAAAAAATTATGGAAACCTTCAATTACTCTCAGGCATGGGTAATTACTGGGGCCGCATCCCAGTCCTTTGTTATTTTGTACACCCTGCTACCTAAGTTTGGACTCAACCATATGCAAATCTGTCTTGACCCTTCTCCAATGGAAACAGTCTAGCCCAAACTGCCAGACCGGGTCCTCCCTGAGCTGTCAAAAAGCTTATTAGGGCAAGATTTCAAACTCCGGATGGACCTCCAAATTCCTGCCTTTGTACAAGAATTACTTGAATAAATGACAGGCCAATAATTCTAAGCAGTATATTCAGGAGCATCGGCTTAGCAAGGGGTGTGCTGTTGATCTGATTTTTGGAAGCATTGATACTCCTTCAGTCTTTCTCGATTCACGTGGTCAAAGTGCATTGTGATCATTGTATGGTTTAAGGCAGTATTGAGAGAGGTGTAATTAGGAAAATATCACTTTAGTTTCTCCTTTTACTCTCTGATTTCTTGCCTGGGTTAAATTGATTCTCTGATTGACGACTCTGGTATATAGTGTGTGGCTAGTATCTGGCTTCGCTTAAAGAGATGTCTTCGATTCCTGACATTGGTAGGGTCCAGTAATAGAGCATGTTTCTTTTTTTTTTTTTTTGTAAATTCAGTGTCTTACATTTCAGGATTAGGATCACCTAAAGCCCTAGACTTCCAATTTAGGAGGTATAGTCTGTGTTTTAGAGTTCAGGGGCTGGGTTCTTAGAGGTCCATTATTTCTAACTCAGGGGTTTATTTGTTGTCATAAATTTCCAGATCTGCGGTGTTTAAAGGCTCTTAATTGCCTATTCCATAATTTTTTGGGTGTTGATTTTAGGCTCTGAATTTTTAAAAGCATGTGGGGCATATCTACTGTTGGAGATTTCAGCATTGCGGACTCTTAGATATTCACTGTTGTAGATTTTAGGGCTAGGTATTGCTTTATTTTGGTTGCTTGATCCCTTATTTAGGGTTATGACTTATATGATGAGTTTAAGAGTTTGAGTTTAAAATTATTTGTAAAAGCGCTCATACACCAGCGGTTTCTTGGCGCTACAACTAACAAACTAACGAGGGAGAAAAAGAGGCAGGGGGCCGTAGGGGATTATTCAAAGGACTTCTTGAATAAATGGGCCTTGAGTTGTTTCCGGAATTGTGGGTACAAAGTGAGGGATCGAATTTCCAGAGGAAGAGAGTTCCACAGGGACGGGGCCAGAGTGGCAAATTTAGAGCCTCCCCACTTCTTTCTTCGGAAACGTGGAATCATGAGAAGGGCCTGGGAGGACGAACGGAGTTCTCTACACGGAACATAAGGGGTAATCTCAGAAGAGATGAAAACTGGGGCTGAACCTAGGCGAGCAAGGAAGGCGATAGAAGCGATCTTAAATTGGACCCGGGCTCGTACAGGCAGCCAGTGTAGAGACTTCAGGAGGGGGGTGGAGTGGTGAAACTTCGGGAGATTAAAGACCAGGCGGGCCGCCTGGTTCTGTATGAGTTGGAGACGCCGTAAGCTATATGCAGGAATGCCCGCATATAGGGCGTTACCGTAGTCCAGGCGGGACACCACCATGGCCAGGATAAGTTTGAGGGCAGAAAAGGAAAAAAAACGGGACACCCTGCGTATAGTACGCAGTGCAAGAAAGGAAGCAGAAACCACAGAGCCAACCTGGGAGTGAAGGGACAATTGAGAATTAATTTTTATGCCAAGGGTTTTGACTGAGGTAGCAGGAGTCGGAGAGGGACCAAGAGAAGGGGGCCAGAACAGAGGAGTCCAGGGGCTGGATGAACCACCTGTCAACACCAACTCGGTCTTGTCAGGGTTGAGTTTAAGGTGGTTGTGGCTCATCCAGTCCCGGATATGAAGCATGATAGATTGAAAGTTGAGAGCAGAGGAGGGAGAAGAAGACAGGTCAAAAACCAGCTGGAGATCGTCCGCGTAATTAAACACGGCGACCTCCATTTTGTTGCAGGGAGAAAATAAGGGGGGCAATGTAAAGATTAAATAAAAGGGGAGAAAGGGAAGAGCCCTGTGGGACCCCGCACTGAACTTTCCGGACGTCCGCTGTAAAGTCACCCAGGCGAACAGCCTGGGTGCGGTCACTCAGGAAGGAGGAAAGCCAGACCAAGGCCGTCCCCCCGATCCCCGCCGCCCTGACACGGGAGAGTAAGATGGTGTGATCCACCGTGTCAAAAGCGGCTGAGAGGTCGAGGAGCACCAGGGCCTGGCGTTGGTTAGTATCCATACCCTCCCTGATGGCGCTGTCATACTGTTTTCTTAATTCCTATTAACAGATGGACAATGGTGGCTGCCTCGGAACGGCGGTGGTGAGGCAAGGGGGATGAAAAAGTAAGTAAAATAGACGTACCTTTCCTGCCGCTGCACGCCTCTCCTCCTTCCTCTTCTCTCAGTACTGGAAGCACCCAGGGTCCCGGACACTTCCAGCCAATCCCAACACTGCATGAGCAGCGTCGTGATTGGTCTGAGTGGCCTTTTTTGCCGCTCAGGCAGTGCCTGGGAGCTTGGGCATATTCTTCAATGGACTGTGCAACATAGCCCGGTGGAGAACATGCTAAGTACGCATGGGCCGGCCAACAACTCCTCACTCTGCTGTGGCTAGCTCAGACTCGCTCCGACCTGGCTCCAAGTCCCGCATAGCAAATAAAATGATAACGTCTTATCATTTTACTTTTCTTTTTTGCACTGCTCAGCAGTGGGGCGAGACTGCTCCGCCTTAACGGAGGAGCCGCCAGTGCAGATGGGCTTTGAAGTCCTGGCATATGACGTAATTTGCCAAAGACATTAACCTAACTATTGAGGGATTTGAGGATGACTACATAATTGAAATCTTGTACCGTAGGCCCTGAACGTTATGCAACTCCTTCCCGATCCACCTCACTAGAAAGAAAATTGAGCGTTGGACCTTTGCTCGAATAATCTTCCTTTTGCAGAACCACGGGTCCGCCTCTGTAAAAATAAGGATGAATCTCTAACCCTGTCACAGCTACACACCTTTGTTGAGCCCAAATCAGTGACGCTGATATTTGAATAATTCTACTAGAACATAAACCCTCTTTACAAAACCAGCATAGGCTCCTCCTTGTGATGTTGGCGTATGGTGGCTTTTGCAGCACAGAAGTGTAGTCCACTATTGCAGACTTGTCCTGGTGACCAAAACAAAATGTTGTGCAGCATAGTAGTCAGTGAAGTAGGTTGGGGAATGTGTACTTTCTCCGTGCGTCATTGATTGTGTTCAATTCATTCTCACTGTATCTGGAAGGGCCGATAGTTGCTGGTACTTGATTTTGGAGGTGGGAGCGGCTTAGTTCTTGTTTCCATGCAGCTGCGTTGGAAACTCTTGGACTTGGAGAGGCTTGGAGAATCCTCTGGAATGTGGGGCCAGCTCTGCCAGATGCCACCACACCTCTTGCGGCTGCCGTAGAAATGTTTTTTTCTCTCACAAAACTGTAATTAGGAGATGATTTTTTTTAGCTCCCAGATTGGTAATGCTATGTTAGGCTGAAAGGATTCGGTTCCCTCCTCCCTCTCATCGGCAGTTAGAAGAGGATGTGGTGTCTGTGGCTGCCAGGCTGACATTCAGGGTAAATAAGCCAGCAGAAGACAAATTATAGCCATACAGCTCCTATGAAATGTGATCTACAACAGTCGAGACAGTGCCTTTCCTGTAAACTGTATCTTAAAACCCTTCACCGACAAATGCATGCCTTTATACAAAAGATGCGTCAAAGCACTTTTCAGGAAAGGGGCAGCACATTTTCACAATGGCATTTGTACTCCATTGGAAGGAGAATGGACGGTGCCCCTACTTGCCTTCGGAGTTCATTTTTTGACATGATGGGTGGCAATTTGAACGGCGCCTGTGTGATTGAAAATGGTTTGTGATTAATTTTGTGGTTGGGTGCTTGTGGGATAGTGTCGCCAACGGCTTGGTTGCTTGCTCACTGCTTTTCAATGCAAAACTCAATGTTGATGGTGCTACGTGACGGGAATAGTTTAAAGGGAGACTTCAGTGGGAGGAAGTTGGTTGTTTCCCTCCTTTGATTGATTATAGGTTTGTTGTATGACCAGCTTGGTGTTAGAAGAACTATGAGTGATCCTGTGGTTCGAGGTTGGTTGTATGGTGAGGAATGCAGTAGGAAATAGGAAGGTGTTCCATATCATTAGGTTTGGGGGTAAATGGCAGCCTGTTTCGTAGGAGGTTGTGTAGTTGGTTCCCAACACGGTTGCAAGTGGTTTACTTGTAAACTTATTGACTAGAGGCAATATTGAGGTGTGCACTCTGTGGTTTAATGATGGTGCGATTGTGATTCCTTACTGGGGTGGCCGGGTAGTTACTATGGTTGAAGTTGGGGTTTGGTGCTGCTCCTTGCTGTTATTTATTTGTGAGTGGGATAATACTCCCTTTGATTGTTACTGGATTGAGTGTTAAGCTCTCGAGATAGACAGTTAAGTTATGACATCTGTTCTGGTGATGGGTTGACTGAGTAGCTACTGTTGCAGTTGGAGGTAACTGTTTACACCAACTACTAACTTTGAGTTTGCTAGTAATTAAGCACTGACCCGGTGGTCCTGCTCATAGAGTACCTCTTTGTGACATTCTGAGTCCTTTTCAAGGTGGTTAGCATCATTCTGACAAATTCCAACCAAAAGCCACAAATACAGATTTTCTCTATATACAATTTAATAAAAACGAATCAGGCAAAAGACAGCCAGGCTCTGTGGAGTGATGCTCAAGGAATCTGAGGTTTCAACTGCCCCTTTTCATGTTGCTCTCTCATGAGGAGAGCAGAAAACACTCTTTTAGCTCTTAGTAAAGTATTGCTATCTGTTAATCATGATTTACCCTTGATTCGGAAACGGCATTGCCTATGAGCCGCCCAGAGCCGGTAATGTCAGATGTGTGCTCTAGTGCCAGACTAGGGCAGACACCTGGACAGATCCCGTGGGTCCCAGAGGAGCATGGAATGCATCAAGCATACTCCTACTCAGGAGGCTCATAGCGCAGCAAAGCATTAGACTCCTGTCCATCAGGGGGGTCAAGGTGTAAAGAGCTCTGGGGTTAGATTTATGGAAACCCTACTCACTGTACATGTGGGCATAGTCATAACAAACATGGCCGGCATAATGGTGCCCCTGAAGGAAGGAGTGGATAAAACGGGACATAGAGCCCTCGCATTCGCACTCCACATGTTTGAACTTAAACAAAAACATGTAATTCGGGGCTGCTTTAGGATTCGGCACACCTTTTAGCTCCCGACATTTTAAAGTGGTTTAGATGCTAATACTTCTGTTTAAGTAACGTAGGTATTTGCTAGAGAACACACCTAGTCCCAAGGCACAATGTAGCACTTTGCAGGGAACATAATTATTATAGTTGGATCATCTTCAACAGGAGGTGCTGCACAAAAAAAAATCTAGTTTGTGGTGCTCCCTTGATGCCGGATTGCATTAAACCAGGGTGTTACTGGGAAACAGACCTAGGCAGCACACTGTGCAGGTCTTATTTGCAAATACATTTACATTTAAGTACGTTTACAATTTGTGGTAAGGAAAGGTGAAGTAATTTCTCCAAACATGCTTTTTTGTCAAGATCTAATCCAAGGCTTGGAGTCTGGGTCTGTAAGGTGCTAGCAGCTCAACAACGTTCTCATTTGACCATATTTCCAGCTCTTCAGTTCATCAATAGTGGTTGTAGATAGGCTATGTGTTGTTTTTGAGTAGTAGTGTGGTCGTCTGGTTCAAGTATGAGTAGGCCGGGCCCTAGCCACTGGAGGTGGGTTGAACAGCAATTTGCGGGCGAGTGAGTTGCTGTTGATGATTGGTTGCTGCGCAGCAAATTGAGATTGATTGTGCCACTTGAGAACAGAAGTGGGTTGTGTGGGCTATTACAGCTCGGGTTTTAAATTGTTTTAACAAATATATTTTTTGTAACCTATCGTGATTGTTAGTACCGGAATTTATTGCTCACTCCAGAGCTCTGTGTGTGTGTGTGTGTGTGTGTGTGTGTGTGTGTGTGTGTGTGTGTGTGTGTGTGTGTGTGTGTGCGCGCACACAATATCAATCAGGAGGGGCGAGATATTTTATCCGAGAAACATCTACCCTCCTGATCCATTTACACCCATGGCGCTGAGGAAGGCAGCAAGACGCCGAAATGCATTCGCCTTATGTGGGTGGAGGCGAGCAGATACTTACCCGTGTGATGGAATAAAAGCAGTTTTCCCAAATTTCCCCTGCTGTGGCCTCTTCACTTTTTCTTCGGGGAAGGTGTGGAGTGTGATATTTTCAGCGCGGTTTCCAGTTACGCGCTAAGAGGTCCCCGCTTTATCAAGATGGCTCTGGCAAGCTGGTTTTCTGCTTCGGTGGAGGATATTATCCGGGTTACCGGAATCACCAGAGCCCCCCTGCTAATTCGGGATGTGAGATGGCGGTGTTGAGGTTATTTAGCCTCACGCTGGGCACGGTTTGATTTCAGCCGTGTCCCCGCCCAACATGGTCCTGATTACAGCAGGGTAAGCGGTTGGGGAGATGAGGAGGATGGCGTGTTCCACTAGCATGGGAATAAGGACAGTTCCCCCAGCAATTCCATGTACTCGCTCCACACGACAGCTCCCAGACACGAACAATGGACAATGCATCCTGGGACTGGTAGGCGTAGCTACAATAACGGACTACCAGAGCTGTATGTGTCAGGCATACACCTTTAAGGAGCGGGGTTGTGTGCAATCAATCAGGAGGGGCGAGATATTTTATCCGAGAAACACCTACCCTCCTGATCCATTTACACCCATGGCGCTGAGGAAGGCAGCAAGACGCCGAAATGCATTCGCCTTATGTGGGTGGAGGAGAGCAGATACTTACTTACCCGTGTGATGGAATAAAAGCCGTTTTTCCAAATTTCCCCTGCTGTGGCCTCTTCACTTTTTCTTCGGGGAAGGTGTGGAGTGTGATATACATACATATATATATATATATATATATATATATATATATATATATATATGTATGTATATGTATGTATGTGATGAGGGGGCTTCTGTAGCGCGCTTCTGGGACACGCGAGACAAAATGTAACAGGAAACTCCTCTCGAAGAAAGAAGCAGAAGCTACATCGGGGATTCAAAAGACAGCACCGTTTATTTCCTGTAAGTGGCGAATGCATTTCGGCCGGATTGGCCTTCATCAGCGCCTGCGGTGGGTCTGAGGGAACCACTGACGTTCTGTAGTTAAAATGCACCCAACCGCACTGTGATAGGTGCGTGTGTCCGCTCCGCCCCTCGGCAGTTATTTTCACAGGTGATAGTTCTGCCGGACCAAGAAGGTATACGGACTCTGTTTCCCAGGATGCAACAGTGGCTCCCAGGTAAGTGGTGCTCAGGGTCGTGCTTGGGATGATCCAAGAAAACAGCGGGGGGTTGGGTACTCTACACAGCGTTCTGGACCCCTGCATTAGGATACTTGCAATGCTGCCTCGGGTCCCCTTTACCTCATCCACCATAAGTCCGAGTTGCAAATAAACGGGGGCAGGAGGACAGTGCATCCCGCCCTGGCAGAGTGCCTCGCTGTACCGCTGTGATTCACTCGAGCTGCCGGTGAGCCTGGAGATTTCAATAACTTGAAAAGAGAAGATTTGCCAAAGCAAGGGCCAGAGCCTCCAGGCCACTTGTGATGAGGGGGCTTCTATGTATATGTATGTATGTATATATGTATATGTATATATGTATGTATGTATATATGTATATGTATGTATATGTGTATATATATATATATGTATGTATATATGTATATATGTGTATATATGTTTAGAGCACAGATCATTCACCGCCGTCGCTCCACAGCGTCCCGGGTGCTTCAAGCCAGCGCTGGTGAGACGCTTACGATACAGCCACACAATCCAACCAATTCGGTCGAGAAAAACGGCAAGCTCTCCGGTGCAAAGATGTTTTAAAGTCTATTTATTGTCCAAACCCCCTTCACCCCCGACAGGCGCGTTTCGCAAGTAAGCTTCGTCAGTGTCACTGCCTGAGGCTGCCTGAGACTTTTAAAGACACGCTGTGTTTGGTGCTGCTGTATCCCATTAAAGAACGAGTGCAGTAATACTTACCTGGTGGCTCCTTCCTCAAGGGTAAAACTTTTTGTTGGACATACACACACATATACATATATACATACATACACACATATATATATATACACATATATATACACATATCTTATACACACACACATATCGATACACATATCTATACACATCATATATACACACATATATACACATACATACATATACACATATACATACACATATACACATACATATATACATACATATACATACATATATACATATAGTGACACTGACGAAGCTTACTTGCGAAACGCGCCTGTCGGGGGTGAAGGGGGTTTGGACAATAAATAGACTTTAAAACATCTTTGCACCGGAGTGCTTGCTGTTTTTCTCGACCGAATTGGTTGGATTGTGTGGCTATATGTATATATGTATGTATATGTATATATATGTATATATGTATGTGTATATGTGTATGTATATGTGTATATGTATGTATGTGTGTATATGTGTGTATATATGATGTGTATAGATATGTGTATCGATATGTGTGTGTGTATAAGATATGTGTATATATATGTGTGTATATATATATATGTGTGTATGTATCAATCAATCAATCAATCAGGTCATTTGTAGAGCGCACTACTCACCCGTAGGGTCTCAAGGCGCTGGGAGGGGGGGGGGGTGCCGCTACTGCTCGAACAGCCAGGTCTTGAGCTTCTTCCTGAAGGAGAGGTGGTCTTGGGTCAGGCGCAGATTGGTGGGAAGTGAGTTCCAGGTCTTGGCGGCCAGGTAGGAGAAGGATCTTCCTCCTGTTGTCGCTCTTCGGATGCGGGGGACGGCGGCGAGGGCGTGGTTGGTTGATCTGAGGAGGCGCTTGGGAGTGTAGAAGTTGATCCGGTTGTTGAGGTAGCTCGGGCCTTGGTCGTGTAGGGCTTTGTGTGCGTGGGTGAGGAGGCGGAAGGTGATTCTCTTGTTGACCGGGAGCCAGTGCAGATCTCTCAGGTGTCCGGAGATGTGGCTGCGTCGGGGGATGTCGAGGATGAGTCTCGCCGAGGCGTTCTGGATCCGCTGGAGTCTCTTCTGGAGTTTGGCAGTGGTTCCGGCGTAGAGGGCGTTGCCGTAGTCCAGTCGGCTGGTGACGAGGGCTTGGGTGACCGTCTTCCTCGTCTCGGTGGGGATCCACCGGAAGATCTTACGTAGCATGCGCAGGATGTTGAAGCATGATGAGGAGACGGCGTTGACTTGCCTGGTCATGGAGAGGGAGGAGTCCAGGATGAAGCCCAGGTTGCGTGCGTGGTCCGTTGGTTTGGGTGCGGTGCCTAGGGCGGGAGGCCACCAGGAGTCGTCCCAGGCGGAGGGTGAGGAGCCCAGGATGAGGACCTCCGTCTTGTCTGAGTTCAGTTTCAGGCGGCTGGTCGTCATCCATTCGGCTACGTCTCTCATCCCTTCGTGCAGGTTGGCTCTGGCGGTGGTGGGGTCGTTGGTCAGGGAGAGGATCAGCTGGGTGTCGTCAGCGTAGGAGATTATGTTGAGGTTGTGTTGGCGTGCGATGGCCGCGAGGGGGCTCATGTAGACGTTGAAGAGGGTGGGACTCAACGAGGATCCTTGAGGGACGCCGCAGATGACTTTGGTGGCCTCTGACTTGTACGGTGGTAGGCGGACTCTTTGTGTTCTTCCGTCGAGGAAGGAGGTGATCCATTCCAGTGCCTTCTCCCGGATTCCGATGTTGCTGAGGCGCTGTATTAGGGTGCGGTGGCAGACAGTGTCGAAAGCCGCGGAGAGGTCCAGGAGGATGAGGGCCGCTGTTTCTCCGTTGTCCATCAGGGTTCGAAGGTCGTCGGTGGCGGCGATGAGGGCGGTCTCGGTGCTGTGGTTCGCTCGGAAGCCAGACTGTGAGGGGTCGAGGGATCCATTCGTCTCGAGGAAGGCGGCCAGCTGTTTGTTGACGGTCTTCTCGATGACTTTGGCCGGGAACGGGAGGAGCGAGATGGGACGGTAGTTCTTGAGGTCGGTGGGGTCTGCTGTGGGTTTCTTGAGGAGAGCGCTGAGTTCGGCGTGCTTCCAGCTCTCAGGGAAGGTGGCGGAGTCGAAGGAGGTGTTGATGATGTCCCGCAGGTGGGGTGCGAGGACAGTGTCGGCTTCGTTGAAGATGTGGTGAGGGCAGGGGTCAGTCGGAGATCCGGAATGGATGGAGTTCATGGTGCGGATGGTGTCTTCGGTGCTGATCGGGGTCCAGGTGCGGAGGGTGGTGGTGGGTGGCGTCGTTGCGGTTGTGGCTGGCGTTGGTTGGTTGTTGAAGCTGTTGTGTATGTCCGTGATCTTGTTGTGGAAGTAGGACGCGAGGGAGTTGCAGAGTTCTTGCGACGGGGTGATGTCATTGTTTCCGGCGTTGGGGTTGGATAGCTCTTTCACGATGTTGAAGAGCTCCTTGCAGTTGTGTGCGTTGTTGTCCAGCCGGTCCTTGTATGCATTTTTCTTGGTGGCGCGGATCAGTTGGTGGTGCTTCCGGGTGGCGAGCTTGAGGGTGGTCATGTTGTCCGTCGTTGGTTCCCTTCTCCATGCTTTCTCGAGGGCTCGACAGTTCTTCTTGGAGCTCTTGAGTTCGTCGGTGAACCATGGTGTTTTTCTGCTGCAGGGTCTGCTGGGTGGGGTTCTCAGAGGGGCGAGTTCGTCCGCGCAGTCGTTGATCCATTTCGTGAGGTTGTCGGCGGCCTGGCTGGGGTTCGCTGAGTTGGCGGGAGGGTGCTGGCTCAGGGAAGCGGTGAGCTGGTCGGCTGTGATCTTGTTCCAGCTTCTTCGAGCAACCTGTTGCTGGTGGTGGTGGATCGTCGTTCTTCTGAAGGTGAAGTGGACGCAGCTGTGGTCCGTCCAGTGGAGTTCTGTTGCGTGGCTGAAGGTGACGTCTTTGCTGGATGAGAAGACGGCGTCGAGTGTGTGTCCGGCGTAGTGGGTGGGGGTGGTCACCAGTTGCTTGAGTCCTAGGTTGTCGAGGTTGTCGAGCAGGCTGATGGTGTTGCGGTCGTTGTTGTTCTCCAGGTGGAAGTTGAGGTCCCCCAGGAGGATGTAGTCAGCGGAGGGGAGAGCGTGCGGGCTGACGAAGTCGGCGATGTCCTCGCTGAATCGTGTGCGTGGTCCCGGGGGTCGGTAGATCAGGGTGCCTCTGAGGGTGGTCTTTGGGTTGGTGTGGATCTGGAAGTGCAGGTGTTCAGCGGTGGTGAGGGTGTCATCGGTGTTGGTAGTGATGCGGATGGTGTCTCTGTGGATGATGGCGATGCCTCCTCCGGTCTGGTTGTCGCGGTCCCTCCGGGTGATCTTGTAGCCCTCTGGGATGGCGATGGCGATGTCTGGGGCTGAGGAGGCGTTCATCCAGGTCTCGGTGATGAAGGCAACGTCGGGGGCGGTGGTGTCGAGCAGGTTCCAGAGTTCTACGGCGTGTCTGTGGACGGAGCGGGTGTTGAGCAGGATACACTTGAGGTGGGTGCTGCTGGAGTTCGGCTTGGCGGGTGCAGGGAAGGTCCGGATGCAGGTGAACTTGCAGGCGTGGCAGCTGAAGGGTCCGTGGGTGTGCTTCGGGGCGGCTCGGTGACATCCTGGGATGTGGCCGGTGTTGAGTGCGGTGAGGTCGGCGGCGCTGTAGGTTCGTCGGGTCGGCTTCCGTCGGTGGGGGCCAGGGGTCCTGGCGCTGGGCGCGATCCGGTCGCGGACGGGCGCAGACGGGCTTACCTTTGGCGCGCCTTCGGCGCACAATCGGCGCGCCCGCTGCGCGTGACCGCTGCGCGTTCGCACGGTCGCCATTTAAGGCGAAGTGTATGTATGTGTATGTATGTGTATGTATGTATATATGTATATGTGTGTGTATGTCAGAACTCTAGAAGAGAACATCGATGAGGCAATTGAAAGTAATATGTCTACCCAAGAACACTTACAAGCAGCCTCAATAACTCAACTAGGTGCGGGCAAGAGCCCATTCAAGCCAAAATCAGTCTTTGTACCGGTCATGCCCAAAGATGCGATCGATATTTTTCACGATAGGGTGACAGAGGATATAAAAAATCTACACCATCAAGTAAGTCATCACTCCAAGAAACCAAGTCAAAACGATCTGGAGTATAATCGATTAATGACTAAATTAGGCACCAACACTGAGATCATCATAAAAGCTTCGGATAAAGGCGGCAATATAGTACTGTGGCCTAAGCAAGACTATATAAGAGAAGCCAATCGACAGTTATCTGATACCCTGTGTTATGTGGAAACAACCAATAAAGAATACTTAAGGGCTTTGGAAACTTTGCGGAAACATCTAACTCAATGCAAGAGAGACAGTATGATCTCTAAAGAGGAATATAACTTTCTATGCAATGACTCACCTGTTTTGCCATCCATATACTTTCTCCCGAAAACTCATAAGGAGAGAACCCCGGTCCCGGGACGCCCAATAATATCGGCGATTGAAAGTGCAAGTGAGCACCTATCACAATACATTGATTACTTCCTACAAGATTTGGTCAGAGATCTGCCCTCCTATGTTAAGGATACGGGTGATTTTTTAACAAAAATCAGCAACATCACATGGGAGGACAATATGAGAATGTTAACATTAGACATTGAATCCTTATACACTTGTATAGACCACCAAGTAGGATTGGATGCTATCAAACATTTCTTGTCTTCAAGACCTATCGAATATTACGAACATAACAAAGTAATCATGAAAAGTATTGACTGGTGCCTAAACAATAATTACTTTGCATTTTCCAAAAAAATATACAGACAGTGCAGGGGCATGGCAATGGGGTCTTGCTTCTCCCCCAGCTATGCCTGTTTAGTGGTTGGCTGGTGGGAGGAGCAGATATTGAGGAAAGAATTGTCGTCAAAATATGGCAACAATATAACAATTTGGTTACGTTATATAGACGATGTCTTTTTGTTGTGGAGAGGGGATAATGAAAGTGCAAATGCTTTTTTACAGGATATCAATGTGAACAAAATGAATTTGAATTTTACTTCAAACATGAGTTGTACTGAGGTGGAATTCTTGGACACAAAGGTTTATGTAGAAAATGGTGAATTACATACAACATTGCATAGAAAACCTACAGCAGGTAATTCAACATTACATGCTTCTAGTGCCCACCCGAGACACCTAATTGATAGCATTCCCTACGGTGAGCTTCTTAGAATAAAACGCATATGTAGTGATGAGAAACAACAAACTATATGTATGCAAGAAGCTGTGGAAAGATTCCGTAGGAGAGGTTACACGGCAAAAACTCTACAAAGGGCTTTGGACAAAGCCAACAGTAGATCTAGGGCATCACTATTACCTAATGCAGAAGATAATGTCTTGCAGGAAAATGAAAATACCTCTAAGTTACCCAGGCTGATACTAACCTACAATAACCAGCATCGTCAAATTCGCTCAATAATTAATCAAAATTGGGCGATAGTGCAGACAGATGCAGTCATAACATCAGAATTGCCTCAAAAACCCACAATAACCTTTCGGAGAGGCATTTCGATGAGAAACAAAATAGCTAAAAGCATCCCAGACCTGGGTACCAAGAAGAAGAGCAGTTTTTGGTTACCGGAAAAACAGGGTTTCTTTAAATGTTCATCCTGCCGGGCCTGTAAATTTGGAATAACTACCAAAAATTACACTACACCTTTCAGCCCGAGGGAGTTCAAAATTCAGGGATGCTATGACTGCAAGACGGAATATGCAGTTTATATTCTGACGTGTACCTGCGGGCTCAGATATGTGGGCAGTACCAAGCAGCAGGTACACGTCAGAATTCTGCAACATCTCCGTGCCATCGTGAATAACGACAGTACATATCCTGTTGCAAGACATTTTAAGGCAGTCCATCAAAACAACTTGGCAGATTTAAAATATTTTGTCATCGGAGCTGTGAATGAGAATCCGTGTGGTGGCAACAGAGAAAAAAGCCTTAGACAGCTGGAATCTAAATTTATTGTAGAATTAGACAGTAGACAGCCCAACGGTTTGAACAATACAGAGGATCTACACCATTTCCTGTAAGATAACATCTATCCAAATATATTCATTGAGGTTGGGATATGACCGTTTAAGTTTCCCTCAGATCCTTGGGTTTCTG
This sequence comes from Lissotriton helveticus, assembly GCF_964261635.1. Lineage (NCBI taxonomy): Eukaryota > Metazoa > Chordata > Amphibia > Caudata > Salamandridae > Lissotriton > Lissotriton helveticus. Next base: position 172,067,921 of record NC_136061.1, on the reverse strand, counting down.
AAAACTAGTTTGAAAACTAAACTGCGGCCCTAGTTAGTTTTCCACACTCTTTTCTAAAAAATACTTTTTCAATTTTGGTTTTAGTCTTTCACGTTATAAGTATAATTATTTTTATCTTATAAAATTTAAAAAAATCTCACAAAGTTTGTAAATATTAAGGTTTCCTTTTTCGTTTTTTTTAAAAAGGAAATAACACTATGGAATGGGAAAACATCACTGTAATTTTTGCACTTTAATCGAAAAAATACCACTATGCTGCTATAAAACATTACATGCACTTTATTTGTAGGTTTGCACATGAGCTCTATTTTGCACAACTCTCCATGTTGCCTAGATCAACATTGATGAAGTTAGGTCCTTACTATTTGGGAATTTATTCCGGTATTTTGTGTATAACCATAGATTGAGGTATCTATGTTTTATAATATATTTCTATTTTTATATTGTATATAGACTGCATATTTATTTTTATATATATGGATATATTTTTTCAAAGTATATGAGGGAAGTATTTTGTATATATATATATTTTTATATGTGGTAGATACACTCATGAAAAACTATGGAGTTATACGAATAAGTGACCTTGGCTGCAAATTAAGATATGTTCTGTGTCAAGAAATCAAATATATCGGTGCGTTATGTTTTATCTACCAATTTTTATGACTGAGCATTTATGCTGTTAGGTTGTTGGGATATGAAAAACAACTACACTGGGTAAATTGGTTTTAGAGCTAAGAAACTACAAAACCCAGCATACACTGGTATATGGTATTTTTTCTATGTCTAACACTGAGAGGAGGTGAAAGCATCACGCCAAAAATGTATAAAAATAAAAAGCGGACCATTTGTTTGTTACATTGAGAAAGAATACGGAGGTATTCGAAACGCGTCTGGCTATAATCAAAGAATAAAGACCTGCTGATCCACTAAAATTGGAGTCTGTAATCCGTTCCTTTTGTTTTTGTCCCGGCTGGGCTCTGCGGAAGCGAAACGGAGTTATTTCTACATATATACATATATATACATATACATACATATATACATATAGCCACACAATCCAACCAATTCGGTCGAGAAAAACAGCAAGCACTCCGGTGCAAAGATGTTTTAAAGTCTATTTATTGTCCAAACCCCCTTCACCCCCGACAGGCGCGTTTCGCAAGTAAGCTTCGTCAGTGTCACTATATGTATATATGTATGTATATGTATGTATATATGTATGTGTATGTATATGTGTATATGTATGTATGTGTATATATGTGTGTATATATGATGTGTATAGATATGTGTATCGATATGTGTGTGTGTATAAGATATGTGTATATATATGTGTATATATATATATATGTGTGTATGTATGTGTATGTATGTATATATGTATATGTGTGTGTATGTCCAACAAAAAGTTTTACCCTTGAGGAAGGAGCCACCAGGTAAGTATTACTGCACTCGTTCTTTAATGGGATACAGCAGCACCAAACACAGCGTGTCTTTAAAAGTCTCAGGCAGCCTCCGCCAGACTCGTTTCAGGTCTCTGTGTATGTGTATATATGTATATGTGTGTATGTATGTATATGTATATATGCATATGTGTGTGTATATGTGTGTATGTGTGTTTGTATGTGTATGTATATGTATATGTATGTGTATATATGTATATGTATGTATATATGTGTGTGTATGTATGTATATGTATGTGTATATGTATATATGTATGAGTATATATGTATGTATGTATATGTATATATGTATATGTATGTGTATATGTGTATATATGTGTATGTGTATATATGTATGTGTGTATATATGTGTATGTGTATATATGTATGTGTGTATGTGTGTATATGTATGTGTGTATATATATGTATGTGTATGTAACTATATATATATATATATGTATGTATATATCGAGTAGTTCTCCATTTCACAATTTCGTTTCACAGGATGGAATGAAGAGCACGGACGACAATTGTAGAAATACCTTCAGTGTTTTATTTTCTTGCAGGTACAAACACAGATGGGGCAGCCATGACGCGTTTCGTCCCTGCCTTGGGACTTGATCACATGCCCCGTGTGTGTGTGTGTGTATATATACATGTGATCAAGGGCCAAGGTAGGCCCGAAACGCGTCATGGCTGAGGTGTGGGGTACGATGCACGAATAAAATCAGCACCTTCGAAAATTCTGGGTCTGCTGTCATACTTTTGGATTACAATTTCCGAATTGACGTTTCAAACCCATATATATATATATATATATATATATATATATATATATATATATATATATATATATAGACGCTCCAAATCCTCCCAGACTCGTGGAAAAATATCACAGCACTCGAAGGTGGGGGGTTTCAACACGCTAGATTTTATTTAGCAAGGGGGTGCACACAGACGCGTTTCGGCGTTCTGCCTTCGTCAGTGTGTGATGCACTGTGTTTACTCCCGGCATGTTTTTAAACTTTCAACGTCACTCCCTCATTCACATAAGCATGGACATAGAAAGGGGATTCACACCATACATTAAATGGCGGCGGCCATCTTACAGTGTCTGTTGTAAATAACATTGATCCACAAGAAACAAAAGTTGATGTGCGAGTTAAAGCCCACAAATGGGCAACAGCCATATTATATGCATGGTATATATCATATAATCGTCCCAAATTGGACACTAAAAAACATCCAGCCGTGGATCGGCTAATGTCCCCTTATAAATTGAGTAGTCACATGCATTAGATCCAAATATGAGACTTCTAATTCTACAACATTGCAATAGAAGTTACTCATAGCTAGAGTGTGGGGTTCCTATAGTAAGATGCCTCGCGCATCGCAGCAGACAACGCATTAAATCAAATCAAAGGTACAATAAAGTTGCAAATATAAATAACGAGAGTCCCTTTCAGTGAATACATGTACTGACCCAAAAAGGTTATTCCACAACTTCAGAACTCTAACCATATTATAAAGTCATATTGAGGAATTCTGGAGTAGATCAGACACTATGGATCATGTGGCATAAAGAGGTCTCTCGTACATATATATCATCATATGACTTAAATTAGATCATTTTAAAGAGCTTGTGCATATATTTCATACAGACAATACATGGAGAATGACACTCGAGTAGTTCTAATTACAGTTATTTCAGCGAGCTATCGTCATGCAACCATGTGTGCCTAATGTTGTTGTCAGATCTTTTAGACCTATTTCCCCAGATGGAAGGCCATCTCCTCCCCACTATTCAGACCTTTAGGGTGTTTGGTTGTGAGGTCTATGATATAACGGGATTCAAGTCTCCTCAATCTACGTAGGCGATCACCACCACGTATATTAGGGGGTACAACATCTAGGCCAAAGTATTGGAGCTTGCTCCGATCTCGATTGTGGGCCTCCGCAAAGTGGCGAGCCACTGGATAGGCCTGGTCCACTTTGTCGATGGCTCTCATATGTTCGAGTATTCTGAGCTTGATCTCCTTAATAGTGCTCCCAATGTAGCGCAGGCCACACGGACACTGAAGGCAATAAACAGCATATTGTGTGCTGCAGGTGATAAATTTGTTGATATATATTTTCTTG